>NC_135971.1:22289572-22466921 GCF_053455715.1 Rhinoraja longicauda | reverse complement strand
TAAACTGCATCTGCCATGTATCCGCCCACTCACACAACCTGTCCAAGTCACCCTGCAGCCTTATTGCATCTTCCTCACAATTCACACTACCCCCCAACTTAGTATCATCTGCAAATTTGCTAATGGCACTTTTAATCCCTTCGTCTAAGTCATTAATGTATATCGTAAATAGCTGGGGTCCCAGCACCGAACCTTGCGGTACCCCACTGGTCACTGCCTGCCATTCCGAAAGGGACCCATTTATCCCCACTCTTTGCTTTCTGTCTGTCAACCAATTTTCTATCCATGTCAGTACCCTACCCCCAATACCATGTGCCCTAATTTTGCCCACTAATCTCCTATGTGGGACCTTGTCGAAGGCTTTCTGAAAGTCGAGGTACACCACATCCACTGACTCTCCCTTGTCAATTTTCCTAGTTACATCCTCAAAAAATTCCAGTAGATTTGTCAAGCATGATTTCCCCTTCGTAAATCCATGCTGACTCGGAATGATCCCGTTACTGCTATCCAAATGCTCAGCAATTTCGTCTTTTATAATTGACTCCAGCATCTTCCCCACCACTGATGTCAGACTAACTGGTCTATAATTACCCGTTTTCTCTCTCCCTCCTTTCTTAAAAAGTGGGATAACATTTGCTATCCTCCAATCCACAGGAACTGATCCTGAATCTATAGAACATTGAAAAATGATCTCCAATGCTTCCACTATTTCTAGAGCCACCTCCTTAAGTACTCTGGGATGCAGACCATCAGGCCCTGGGGATTTATCAGCCTTCAGTCCCATCAGTCTACCCAAAACCATTTCCTGCCTAATGTGGATTTCCTTCATTTCCTCCATCACCCTAGGTTCTCCAGCCCCTAGAACATTTGGGAGATTGTGTGTATCTTCCTCAGTGAAGACAGATCCAAAGTAACGGTTTAACTCGTCTGCCATTTCTTTGTTCCCCATAATAAATCCCCCTGCTTCTGTCTTCAAGGGACCCACATTTGCCTTGACTATTTTTTTCCTCTTCACGTACCTAAAAAAACTTTTGCTATCCTCCTTTATATTATTGGCTAGTTTACCCTCGTACCTCATCTTTTCTCCCCGTATTGCCTTTTTAGTTAACTTTTGTTGCTCTTTAAAAGAGTCCCAATCCTCTGTCTTCCCACTCTTCTTTGCTCTGTTTTACTTCCTCTCCTTAATTTTTATGCTGTCCCTGACTTCCCTTGTCAGCCACAGGTGTCTCTTACCCCCCTTAGAGTCTTTCCACCTCTTTGGAATAAATTGATCCTGCAACCTCTGCATTATTCCCAGGAATACCTGCCATTGCTGTTCTACCGTCTTCCCTGCTAGGGCCTCCTTCCAATCAATTTTGGCCAGCTCCCGCCTCATGCCTCTGTAATCCCCTTTGCTATACTGTAATACCGACACTTCCGATTTTCCCTTCTGCCTTTCCATTTGCAGAGTAAAACTTATCATGTTGTGATCACTGCCTCCTAATGGCTCTTTTACCTCTAGTCCCCTTATCAGATCAGGATCATTACACAACACTAAATCCAGAATTGCCTACAAACTCTCTTTCCTGGGGTCCATTTCCAACCTGATTTTCCCAGTCTACCTGCATGTTGAAATCTCCCATAACCACCGTAGCATTACATTTTTGACACACCAATTTTATCTCCTGATTCAACTTGCACCCTATGTCGAGGCTACTGTTTGGGGGCTTATAGATAACTCCCATTAGGGTCTTTTTACCCTTACAATTTCTCATTTCTATCCATACTGATTCAACATCTCCTGATTCTATGTCACCCCTTGCAAGGGAATGAATATCATTCCTTACCATCAGAGCAACCCCACCCCCTCTGCCCACCTGTCTGTCTTTTCTATACGTTGTGTACCCCTGAATATTCAGTTCCCAGCCCTGGTCCTCTTGTAGCCATGTCTCAGTGATCCCTACAACATCATACTTGCCCATGACTAACTGAGCCTCAAGCTCATCCACTTTATTTTTTATACTACGCGCATTTAAGTACAACACTTTAACTTCTGTATTTACCTCCCCTCTCACATCGTTCACAATTGGCCCTGCCCTTAATTTCTTTTCCGCACGGAGTGAGTGACCACCCGGAGATGAGTGACCGCACGGAGTGAGTGACCACCCGGAGATGAGTGACCACATGGAGTGAGTGACCACACGGAGTGAGTGACCACACGGAGTGAGTGACCACACGGAGTGAGTGACCACACGGAGTGAGTGACCACCCAGAGATGAGTGACCACACGGAGTGAGTGACCACCCGGAGATGAGTGACCACACGGAGTGAGTGACCACCCGGAGATGAGTGACCACACGGAGTGAGTGACCACCCGGAGATGAGTGACCACACGGAGTGAGTGACCACACGGAGTGAGTGACCACCCGGAGATGAGTGACCACACGGAGTGAGTGACCACACGGAGATGAGTGACCACCCGGAGTGAGTGACCACACGGAGTGAGTGACCACCCGGAGATGAGTGACCACACGGAGTGAGTGACCACACGGAGATGAGTGAAATTCCGCAGAGGAGTGACCACCATGATGGCGAAAAAAAAGCAATTGTGTTTAGTTGTGTTATTGGTTTTGTTTGCAAAAAGCAATGGTGTTTTGGTTTTGTTTGTTAAATATATTTTAGCCCTCGAATGGTAAAGAAAACAATTTTATATAAGACAAGGGGGATGTTGTGATATTGCTGGGACTACTTTGTGTATCCAAGAACTACTTTGTATGGCTGTGTATATAAGTGATGGGTGTGATTAGGCGGTCACTCTGGATGCAGGTGGCCACGGAATAAACAGCCTGGAGTTGAGCTCCAGCAATGTAACCTTTTATACAAGTGTACTTGTGGTCCGTCCAGAGTCACTAAAGGTACAACAGGTACTGGACCACGAAGTACAACAAGTTCCAGACTCCAACCACCCTCTGAGTGAAAAAGTTCTTTCTCGCATCCCCCCGAAACCTCCCTCCCCTTACCCTGTATCTATGTCCCCTCGTAAACTAAACTAAACTAAACTCAACTAAACTAAACTAAACTAAACTAGACTGAACTGAAATAAACTGAACTAACATGAACTTAACTAAACTAAACTGAACTAAACTGAATGAAACTGAACTGAACTGAACTAACATGAACTTAACTAAACTAAACTGAACTAAACTGAATGAAACTGAACTGAACTGAACTGAACTGAACTGAACTGAACTGAACTGAACTAACATGAACTTAACTAAACTGAACTAAACTAAACTAAACTAAACTAAACTAAACTAAACTGAACTAACATGAACTTAACTAAACTAAACTGAACTGAACTGAACTGAACTGAACTAAACTAGGTTAATTCCCGGAATGGCGGGACTGTCGTATGTTGAAAGACTGGAGCGATTGGGCTTGTATACATTGGAATTTAGACAGATGAGGGGGGATCTTATTGAAACATATAAGATAATTAGGGGATTGGACACATTAGAGGCAGGAAACATGTTCCCAATGTTGGGGGAGTCCAGAACAAGAGGCCACAGTTTAAGAATAAGGGGTAGGCCATTTAGAACGGAGATGAGGAAGAACTTTTTCAGTCAGAGAGTGGTGGTGTGGAATTCTCTGCCTCAGAAGGCAGTGGAGGCCAGTTCGTTGGATGCTTTCAAGAGAGAGCTGGATAGAGCTCTTAAGGATAGCGGAGTGAGGGGGTATGGGGAGAAGGCAGGAACGGGGTACTGATTGAGAATGATCAGCCATGATCACATTGAATGGCGGTGCTGGCTCGAAGGGCTGAATGGCCTACTCCCGCACCTATTGTCTATTGTCTATAAACTAAACTGAACTAAACTGAACTGAACTGGACTGAACTAAACTAAACTAAACTAAACCGATCTAAACTAAGATACTTAATCCACTGAAGGTTGCCATTGTAACTGTCGAGTTCGCGTTCGCGGTCAGTTGGATGACAATAATCAGAGACTGCACAGACTTTACCTGTTAGTTTATTAGAGATCTCGTAGACAGGTTTCTAAAAGCACACACAGAGTTGCGGACTCCGGGGCCAGTGGAAACGTGTCACACCAGCCCCTAGAATTAAGCCCCTTTTATCCCCCAAAACCGCAGAATTCACAGTTATTTACAAGTATCACAACCAATCAATATTGGAATTAAGTCAGTTTTCCCTTATACGGCCGAGTGTTGGAACAAAGTCAGTTTTCCCTTATAAGGTCCTAACGTGCTATTGTTCAAGGTTTAGTCGCCGTCTGTTTACTGTTTGTGTTCTTTACACATTGTGTTTTTCTCCTCTGAAGACGAGCTGGAACATTCTGCGGTTTGGGCTACTGATTACTACCAGCTTTAGCAAGCTCAGCATTTCTGTGATTACGTCGCCTGAAGCAGGTGTGAGAGAGAAAGAGAGAGCCTCAAGCATGTGCTTTAACCTAGCACACGATGCCGCAAAGCCCATGCGGAGTCCAGTGGCCCAATCAAACAAATGAGATAGATCTGGCTCTGCGATCCTCATCTCCACATAACAATTGGTCATGACAATCACATCAAACACATCACAAAGACAGCCTTCTTCCACCTCAAAAACATTGCCCGTCTCCGTCCATCCCTCTCCTCCACAGCTGCAGAAACCCTCATCCACGCCTTCATCACCTCCCGTCTGGACTACTGCAACAGCCTCCTCTATGGCGCACCCTCAAAAATCATCAGTAAACTTCAATACATTCAAAACTCCGCTGCCCGTCTACTCACCCACACCCCGATCCGTGACCATATCACCCCCGTCCTTTACAAACTCCACTGGCTCCCCATCCCCCAGAGAATCCAGTACAAAATCCTCCTCATGACCTACAAAGCCCTCCATAACCTGGCCCCATCCTACCTGACTGACCTCCTCCACAGGCACACTCCCACCTGCACCCTCCGCTCTGCCGCTGCCAATCTCCTATCCCCCCACATCCGGACCAAACTCAGATCCTGGGGGGACAGGGCTTTCTCCATCGCTGCTCCCACCCTATGGAACTCACTACCCCAAACCGTCAGAGACTCCTCCACACTCACCACATTCAAAACATCGCTGAAGTCTCACCTGTTCAGTACTGCCTTCAACCACTGACCGTCACCTCACCTTCTGTCTCCTTTCTCTGTTCGTTTACTTATTTATCTATTTATTCACTTCCCTATGTTCTCTAAATCCCTGTAAAGCGTCTTTGAGTATATGAAAAGCGCTATATAAATGTAATGTATTATTATTATTATTATTATTATGAGCTCCTTTGGTTAGATTTTGAGACACTTTCTCTGGGACTGTGGCCCAGGGCAACCAAACAGAGTTCACCCATTGGCTTTTTTGTTTAGTTTAGTTTACTTTACTTTAGAAATACCACATGGAAACAGGGCCTTCAAGCCCCTAATGGTGGCGGGCGCCTGGAACGAGCTGCTAGAGGCGGTTAAAACAAAGGACGCCAAGAGCTGGATAACTCAGCGGGTCAGGCAGCATCTGTGGAGAACATGGGTAGGTGACGTTTCACAGAGTGCTGGAGTAACTCAGCGGGTCAGGCAGCATCTGTGGAGAACACGGATAGGTGACGTTTCACAGAGTGCTGGAGTAATTCAGCGGGTCAGGCAGCATCTCTGGAGAACATGGGTAGGTGACGTTTCGGGTCGAGACCCTTCTTCAGACTTCTACATAGATAGGTGACACTTCTGGTTGACCTGAAACGTCACCTGTCCATGTTCTCCAGAGATGCTGCCTGACCCGCTGAGTTACTCCAGCACTCTGTGAAACGTCACCTATCCATGTTCTCCAGAGATGCTGCCTGACCCGCTGAGTTACTCCAACACTCTGTGAAACGTCACCTATCCATGTTCTCTAGAGATGCTGCCTGACCTGCCTACTCCAGCTTTTTGTGTCTACCTTGAGTTTTTAAGGGACTGCTCTGTAATCTTGCTGCATCAGCCACAACCTCAGCAGTGCGTTGGTGCCCATGCTTGGGAGCAATGGGCAGTGAGTGTTGAACTTGGTATCGGAGAATGTTGCTGGACTTTAACCGTTCTCCTTGTTGACACGTGTTGCGAAACTGTAGATGCCACATTATCCTTGGGAAAGCCTTGGCCGAATGTTCAGTACGTGCAGGTACAGCAGGCCGTGAAGAAAGCTAATGGCCTGTCGGCCTTCATTGCGAGAGGATTTGAGTACAGGAGTAAAGAGGTCCTTCTGCAGTTGTACAGGGCCCTGGCGAGACCCCACCAGGAGTATTGTGTGCAGTTTTGGTCTCCTAATTTGAGGAAGGACGTCCTTGCTATTGAGGCATTGCAGCGTAGGTTCACCAGGTTAATCCCCGGGATGGCGGGACTGTCACATGAGGAAAGATTGGAAAAACTGGGCTTGTATTCATTGGAATTTAGAAGGATGAGAGTGGATCTTTAGATTTAGATTTAGAGATACAACGCGGAAACAGGCCCTTCGGCCCACCGAGTCCGCTCCGCCCAGCGATCCCCGCACATTAACACTATCCTACACACACTAGGGACAATTTTTACGTTTACCCAGTCAATTAACCTACAAACCTGCACGTCTTTGGAGTGTGGGAGGAAACCGAAGATCTCGGAGAAAACCCACGCAGGTCACGGGGGGAACGTACAAACTCCGTACGGAGGGCACCCGTAGTCAGGATCGAACCTGAGTCTCTGGCGTTGCATTCGCTGTAAAGGCAGCAACTCTACCGCTGCGCCACCGTGACGCCTTATAGAAACATTTAAAACTATAAAAGGACTGGACAAGCTAGATGCAGGAAAAATGTTCCCAATGTTGGGGGAGTCCAGAACCAGGGGCCACAGACAGTCTAAGAATAAAGGGGAGGCCATTTAAAACTGAGGTGAGAAGAAAGTTTTTCACCCAGAGAGTTGTGAATTTGTGGAATTCTCTGCCACAGAGGGCAGTGGAGGCCAAATCACTGGATGAATTTAAAAGATAGTTAGATAGAGCTTTAGGGGCTAGTGGAATCAAGGGATATGGGGAGAAGGCAGGCACGGGTTACTGATTGTGGACGATCAGCCATGATCACAATGAATGGTGGTGCTGGCTCGAAGGGCCAAATGGCCTCCTCCTTGTCTATGTTTCTATGTTTCTATTGGAGCATTGTGCACAGATATCTGTTTCTGTGTGCGTGATGTTATTATCTGTTATCTCCAAAAACAACACAGAGGTAAGAAGGAACTGCAGACGCTGGTTTAAACCGAAGATAGACACAGAATGCTGGAGTAACTCAGCAGGTCAGGCAGCATCTCTGGAGAGACGGAATGGGTGACGTTTCGGGTCGAGACCCTTCTTCAGACTGGTCAGGGTTAAGGGAAACGGGAGATACAGACGGTGATGTGGAGAGATAAAGAACAATGAATGAAAGATGTGCGAAAAAGTAACGGTGATAAAGGAAACAGGCTGTTGTTGGCTGTTTGCTGGGTGAGAACGAGAAGCTGGTGGGACTTGGGTGGGGGAGGGGATGGAGACAGAGGGAATGCCGGGGCTACTTGAAGTGAGAGAAGTCAATGTTCATACCGCTGGGGTGTGAGCTGCCCAAGCGAAATATGAGGTGCTGTTCCTCCCAATTTGCGCTGGGCCTCACTCTGACAGTGGAGGAGGCCCAGGACTGAAAGGTCAGTGCGGGAGTGGGAGGGGGGGGGGGGGGGGGGGGAGGGGAGGGGGAGGGGGGATGAGAGGGTGCTTCACCAATGCAAGAGAGCTTTGGGCCCAACGGGTCCACTTGGTCGAGTCACAAAATGGCGGCGCTGCCATAGCAGCTGCGGCTTACCTGCGGTCGATTTGTCTTTGTGTTTTTGTTGTTTTTTGGGTCTTAATTGTAGTTGTGATGTGGTGTTTTTGTGTCTGTGTACTATGTGTGTATGTGGGGGGGAGGGGGGGAACTGTAACATTGTAAATAGGTGTCCCTTCCGAACGGAGACCCGACCTTTGTGTTCTGGGCCGTGTTGTCTCCGTTCCTGCTGCGGCCCAACCATCGGCCCAACTCCTGGAGCTGGCGGCCTCCAGGGCTCCGGTTCGCTGAGCCCGCGGACCGGACTGACCATCAGCGGAGCCGGCCGTCTTCGGAGGCTGCAGGAGCGGCTGCGACTCGCCTTAGGCTCGGGCCGCGTGGATGCCGACATCGGGAGCTCCGGCAGCGGCAGCGTGTTCGCCCGCCCCGGATCGCGGGGCTTGGGTCGCGGACATTTCACCGTCCGGCGCAGCATAAAATAGGCCGCGGGATATTTCTCTGCTGGGCGGGGGCTTCAATGTCGGGAGCCACGACCGCCCCGACGTGCAGCAACAGCAGCAGCGTGTTCGCCCGCCCCGGATCGGACTTATCATCGGCGGAGCCGGCCGTCTTCGGAGGCTGCGGGAGCGGCTGCGACTCGCCTTAGGCTCGGCCCGCTGCGGACCGTCCGGCGCGGCCTGCAACCACAACAACCTGACTGCGGGAGAGGACGGCAGGAGAAGGGAAAAGACATTGTGGCCTTCCATCACAGTGAGGAGAGGACTGGAGGAGACTCACTGTGATGGATGTTTTCTTGATGGATGTTTCTTTTGTGTGTTTTGGGGGTTGTGTAATTTTAATGCCTATTTTAATGCTTTTGTTGTTGGACTGTGGGTGACTGAATTTCGTCCAATTTGGATGACAATAAAGCTATCTTGAATCTTGAATCTTGAATCTTGAATATTAAAGTCTCCCTCTCCAAGCCCTTCGGCCCATCGAGTCCGCGCCGACCAGCGATCCCCATACACCAACACTATCCTACACACACTAGGGACAGTTTACATTTACACCAAGCCAATTAACCTACATACCCGCACGTCTTTGGAGTGTGGAAGGAAACCGGAGATCTCGGAGAAAACCCACGCGGGTCACGGGGAGAACGTACAAACTCCGCACAGACAGCGCCCGCGGTCAGGATCGAACCCGGGTCTCCGGCGCTGTGAGGCAGCAACTCTACCACTGCGCCACCCTGATAATTGTTGGGAAGAAACCACTCCTGAACGTGGTGGTCACGGCTTTCAGACTCTTTTAACTTCTTCTCGGTGGCAGTGGTGATGGGGGGAGGGCAGGAGAATGGGGTTGAGAGGGGGAGATACTTCAGCCATGATTGAATGGCGGAGTGGACTTGATGGGCCGAATGGCCTAAATCCGCTCGTAGAACCTGTGAGCTTATGAAATGAGAGTGTGGCCAGGGTGGTGTGGGTCTCTGACGATGCTGGCTGCCTTTTTGAGGCCCCTCCGGTGGTGGGGAGGTCAATACCTGAGATGGACCTTCAATGGTAGGGTTCACAAAATGCTGGAGTAACTCAGCAGGTCAGGCAGCATCTCGGGAGAGAAGGAATGGGTGACGTTTCGGGTCGAGACCCTTCTTCAGACTGATGTCAGGGGGGGCGGGACAAAGGAAGGATGTCGTTGGAGACAGGAGGACAGTGGGAGAACTGGGAAGGGGGGTGGGGGAAGAGAGGGACAGAGGAACCATCTAAAGTTAGAGAAGTCGATGTTCATACCACTGGGCGAAATATGAGGTGCTGTTCCTCCAATTTGCGGTGGGCCTCACTATGGCACTGGAGGAGGCCCGTGACAGAAAGGTCAGACTGGGAGTGGGAGGGGGAGTTGAAGTGCTGAGCCACCGGGAGATCAGGTTGGTTAAGTAAGGCAGATTTAGCGGAGGTGTTGAGCGAAACGATCGCCGAGCCTGTGTTTGGTTCGATGGTGGGGTTGGTCAGTACCTGAGATGAACCTTCGATGGTGGGGAGATCAGTGTCTGTGGGCAGTGTCCAGCCACTCTCTGGAGACACCTTTAATGATGGGGTTGGTCAGTCTGAGATGAACCTTCGATGGTGGGGTTGGTCAGTGTCTGAGTTTGACCTTCGATGGTGGGGGAGTCAGTGTCTGTGATGGGCTGGGCAGTGTCCAGCCACTCTCTGGAGATACCTTCAATGGTGGGGTTGGTCAGTATCTGATGGACCTTTGATGGTGGTGTTGGACAGTATCTGATGGACCTTCGATGGTGGGGCGGTCAGTGTCTGAGATGGACCTTCGATGGTGGGGGAGGTCAGTACCTGAGATGGACCTTCGATGGCGGGGTTGGTCTGTACCTGAGATGGACCTTCAATGGTGGGGAGGTCAGTACCCGTGACGGACGGTGTAAACACTACGTCTGTAGAAGCATCCTCTGTCAATAAGTAACGGTGAGTCAATACCGTTAATCAGGCTCTCTGAGAGTGCAGTTGGGTTGTGAGCCCGACCCCTCGTCCTCCCCTCTCACATAGACCGATGGGACCGCTCCGTCCAGCCATGGGCAGCGTGGCCATCCTCGTGTGGCTGTGCGCGGTGGCTCCAGCCACGGGGCAGAGCGCGTCGTGAGTAGACGGTTTCTCGCCCGCCGCCGGGCAGCGCGTTGATGTGAAGAGAAGGGGGGCACAGAGGCACGGCACGCACGTACACGCACACACGCACGCACGCACGCACACACGCGCACGCACACACGCACACGCACACTCACACACGCATGGTGGGCTGGGGGAATAGCGGGGTGTGCTAGACAGAGACCAAGTGTGTGTGTGCGTGTGTGAACGAGTATCTGTGTGTTTCAATGTTTGTACTTCGATGTCCAAGTTTGTGTGTGTGAGTGTGTGGCTGTCTGTGTATGTGTGTGTGAGTGTGTGTGTGGTTGGGTGTGTGTGTGTGTGTGAGTGTAACTGTATACGTTTGTGTGGGTGTGCGTGACTGTGTATGTTTGAGTGTGTGCGTGACTGTGTTTGAGTGTGTGTGAGTGTGTGTGTGACAGTGTGTGTTTGAGTGTGTGTGACAGTGTATGCATGTGATTGTGTGTGTTTGAGTGTGTGTGGCTGTGTGTGTTTGAGAGTGTGTGTGTGTGTGACTGTGTGTGTTTGAGTGTGTGTGGGTGACTGTGTGTGTTTGAGTGTGTGTGTGACTGTGTGTGTTTGAATGTGTGTGTGTGACTGTGTGTGTTTGAGTGTGTTACTGGGTGTGTGTGTGTGTGTGACTGTGTGTGTTTGAGAGTGTGTGCCTGTGCGTGTGTGACTGTGTTTGAGTGTGTGACTGTGTGTATGTGAGTGTGACTTTTTTTTAGTGTGTGTGTGTTTGAGTGTGTGTGTGACTGTGTTTGAGTGTGTGACTGTGTGTGTGTGTGTGTGTGTGTGTGATTCTGTGCATTTGAGTGTGTGTATTTGAGTGTGTGTGTTTGAGTGTGTGTGACTGTGTTTGAGTGTGTGTGTGTGTGTGACTGTGTTTGAGTGTGAGGCTGTGTGTGTGTTTGAGTGTGTGTGTTTGAGTGTGTGTGACTGTGTTTGAGTGTGAGGCTGTGTGTTTGAGTTTGTGTGTGACTGTGTTTGAGTGTGTGTGACTGTGTATGTTTGATTGTGTGTGTGACTGTGTGTGTTTGAGTGTGTGTGACTGTGTGTGTTTGAGTGTGTGTGTGACTGTGTGTGTTTGAGTGTGTGTGACTGGGTGTGCTTGTGAGCGTGTGCCTGTGTGTTTGAGTGTGTGACTGTGTGCGTGTGTGACAGTGTGTGTTTGAGAGTGTATGCCTGTATGTGTGACTGTGTTTGAGTGTGTGACTGTGTGTGTTTGAGAGTGTGTGCCTGTGTGTGTTTGAGTGTGCGACTGTGTGTGTGTGTGTGTGTGTGTGTGTGTGTGACAGTGTGTGTGACAGTGTGTGTTTGAGAGTGTGTGCCTGTGTGTGTGACTGTGTTTGAGTGTGTGACTGTGTGTATGTGACTGAGTGTGTGTGATTGTGTGTTTGAGTGTGTGTGTGACTGTGTGTGTTTGAGTGTGTGTGACAGTGTGTGTTTGAGTGTGTGTGACTGTGTGTGACTGTGTGTGTTTGAGTGTGTGTGAATGTGACCATGTGTGTTTGAGTGTGTACAACAGTGTGACTGGGTGTGTTTCAGTGTGACAGCGTGACTATATGAATTTGAGTACGCACGAGAGTGTGACTGTTTGTATTTGTGAATATGATTGTTTGTATGTTTGCATGTGTGTGCGTGTGTGTGTGTGTGTGTGTGTGTACAGCAGTGTGTGGTTGAGTGTGTGTGTGAGTATATGTATGGCTGTGTGTGTTTGTGTGTGATACTGTGTGTGTATGTTTGTGAATGTGAGTGTATGTATGTTTGAGTGTGTATATTTGAGTGTGTATGTATATTTGAGTGTGACTGTGTGTGTGTCTGTGCGTTTGAGTGTGTGTCAGAGTGACTGTGTGTTTGCGAAGGTGTGACTGTCCATTTGAGTGCGTGAGTGTGTTTGATTGTATGCGCACACACACACACGCACATATACTCACACACACACACACACACACACGGCCACTCACACACACACATGCATACACACACACACAGACACACACACACGCACATATACACACACACACACACACACACACACACACACACACACACACACACACGGACACTCACACACACACACACGGACACTCACACACACACATGCATACACACGGACACTCACACACACACACACACACACGCACATACACACACACACACACACACACACACGGACACTCACACACACACATGCATACACACACACACACACACACACATATACACACACACACACATGGACACTCACACACACACATGCATACACACACAGACACACACAAATGCACACACACACACAACAGAGACACACACAGATGCATACACACACGCACACATACACACACATATTTGAGTGTGTATGTATATTTGAGTGTGACTGTGATTGTTTATGTGTGTGTGAGTGTGACTGTGTGTTTGAGTGTGTGTCAGTGTGACTGTGTGTTTGTTTGCGAAGGTGTGACTATGTCCATTTGAGTGCGTGAGTGTGTTTGATTGTATGCACACACACGCGCACACACATGCACATATACACACACACACACACACACACACGGACACTCACACACACACACACACACACACACATGCATACACACACACAGACACACAGACACACACACACATGCACACACACACACACATACACACAACACACAGACACGTGCACATGCATACATACACGCACACATACACACAGACACACACACAGACACACACACATGCACACACACATGCACACATGCATACACACACACACACACACACACACACACACACACACACACACACACAAAACATACATACACACAAAACACATAGACACACACACCCATGCATACACACACATGCACACACACACACATATACACACATACAGACACACACACTCACGCAAACTTGCACACAGCACACACACACACACACACACAAAACACAGAGACACACACACACACACACCCATGCATACACACACATGCACTCACACACACATATACACACATACAGACACACACACTCACTCAAACTTGCACACAAGCACACACACACACACACACAACACATAGATACACACACACCCATGCATATGCACACACACACAGACACACACACACACACACACACACACACACAGACACACACACACACACACACAGACACACACACACACACACACACAACACATAGACACACACACACACACACACCCACACACACACACACCCATGCATATACACACACACACACACACACACACACCCACACACACACACACACACACACACACACACACACACACACTTCACAGAGGCACAGGGTGTCAGGGTTAATGGTGTTCTGCCTCTCCTGTGTCCAGTTACCTGATCACTGCCCCGAGCATTGTCCATGTGGACGTGCCAGCGAGCGTCACCATTCAGCTCCACGGAGTTGACAACACGCTCAACTTCAAGGTCTACTTGTTCGACGAAATAACAGGACAGAAAGTATCCGAAGACGTGGGATTTTCCCTTTCGAAGAAGAACAATTCCCGACAGATTCAAGACATACTTGTGAGTACGCTCCTGCAGTTTCTTCCCTGCTGTTATCAGGCAACTAAACCCATCCCACCACACAGAAACACACATGGTGTGAGCTACAGGGAGAGGTTGGGCCAGGCTGGGTCTCTATTCCTTGGAGCGCAGGAGGATGAGGGGAGATCTTATAGAGGTGCACAAAATCATGAGAGGAATAGATCAGGTAGACGCACAGAGTCTCTTGCCCAGAGTAGGGGAATCGAGGACCAGAGGACACAGGTTCAAGGTGAAGGGGGAAAGATTTAATAGGAATCTGAGAGGTAACTTTTTCACACAGAGGGTGGTGGGTGTGTGGAACGAGCTGCCGGAGGAGGTCGTTGAGGCTGGGACTACCCCAAAGTTTAAGAAGCAGTTAGACGGGTACACGGATAGGGCAGGTTAGGGTGGATATGGACCAAACGCGGGCAGGTGGGACGAGTGTAGCTGGGATATTCTTGCTATTGAGGGCGTGCAGCGTAGGTTCACCAGGTTAATTCCCGGAATGGCGGGACTGTCGTATGTTGAAAGACTGGATCGACTAGGCTTGTATACACTGGAATTTAGAAGGATGAGAGGAGATCTTATCGAAACGTATAAGATTATTAAGGGGTTGGACACGTTAGAGGCAGGAAACATGTTCCCAATGTTGGAGGAGTCCAGAACCAGGGGCCACACAGTTTAAGAATAAGGGGTCGGCCATTTAGAACGGAGATGAGGAAAAACCTTTTCAGTCAGAGAGTTGTGAATCTGTGGAATTCTCTGCCTCAGAAGGCAGTGGAGGCCAATTCTCTGAGTGCATTCAAGAGAGAGCTGGATAGAGCTCTTAAGGATAGCGGAGTCAGGGGGTATGGGGACAGGGCAGGAATGGGGTACTGATTGAGAATGATCAGCCATGATCACATTGAATGGCGGTGCTGGCTCGAAGGGCCGAATGGCCTCCTCCTGCACCTATTGTCTATTGTCTATTGTCATCTGCTGTTCCTTCCTGCACTAAAACTCAACGTGGTTTGTAACCCCACGCAGGCGCCCTTGGATCGAGTGAAGCAGCTGAACTTGTGGCGGCGCAAGACGACGTATGTCTCGCTGGCGGCGGAGTGCCCTGACCTCTTCCCCGGGAGGAAGGTGACCTCCGTCCTCCTCTCTTCAAGAAAGGGTTACATATTCATCCAGACCGACAAGCCGCTGTACACCACCGATGAGCAGGGTGAGTGGGATGCAGCAACGCGTGCCATAATCTTGTGGTTGGCATCGCGTCACGGTAGAGCAGAGATAGGAGCCAAAGTCGGCCACTCACAAAGTGCGACCATGGCTCACAAGGACCTAAAGGATAGAAGCAGGATTAGGGCCATTCGGCCCATCAGGTCCACTCCGCCATTCAATCGTGGTTGATCTACCTCTCCCTCCCAACCCCAGTCTCCTGCCTTCTCCCCATAACCCCTGACACCCGCACTGATCAAGAATCTATTTGAGTGGAAACTCAAATTTCACTGTACCTAAATTGGTACATGTGGCAATAAATTGATCTTGAAATCTTGAAATCTTGAAATCTTGAAATTATGAAATCTTGAAATCTTGAAATCTTGAAATCTTGAAATCATGAAATCTTGAAATCTTGAAATTATGAAATCTTGAAATTATGAAATCTTGAAATCTTGAAATCTTTAAATCATGAAATCTTGAAATCTTGAAATTATGAAATCTTGAAATCTTGAAATTATGAAATCTTGAAGTTATGAAATCTTGAAATCTTGAAATCTTGAAATCATGAAATCTTGAAATCTGGAAATCATGAAATCATGAAATCATGAAATCTTGAAATCTTGAAATCTTGAAATCTTGAAATCTTGAAATCTTGAAATCTTGAAATCTTGAAATCTATCTCTGCCTTAAAAATATCCATTGACTTGGCCTCCACAACCTTCTGTGGCAAAGAATTCCACAGATTAACCACCCTCTGACGAAAGAAATATCTCCTCTAACACTCTCCAAATAATTAGACCACAAGACCATTAGAAATAGCAGCAGAATTAGGCCATTCGGCCCATCAAGTCTACTCCACCATTCAATCACAGCCGATCTATCTCTCCCTCATAACCCCATTCTCCTGCCTTCTCCCCATAACCCCTGACACCCGCACTAATCAAGAATCTATCTAACTCTGCCTCAAATATATCCACTGACTTGGCCTCCACAGCCTTCAGTGGCAAAGAATTCCACCAGATTCACCACCCTCTGACTAAAGAAATTCCTCCTCATCTTCTTAAAGCTAAAGTCCTTTAATTCTGAAGCTCTGCTGCTGTTTAGTGGTTCATTGACTTTAGACTTTCGAGATGCAGCGTGGAAACACTCCTTGCAAATGCTCTAGCAGGCAAGAAAAAGGCTTTTTCACTAGTCCCAACTGCCCACACTTGGCCCATATCCCTCCAAACCTGTCCTATCCATGTACCTGTTTAAACATTTATTAAACGTTGGGATAGTCCCAGCCTCAACTACCTCCTCTGGCAGCTCGTTCCACACACCCACCGCACTCCAAAGACGTACAGGTTTGTAGGTTAATTGGCTGGGCAAATGTAAAAATTGTCCCTAGTGTGTGTAGGATAGTGTTAATGTGTGGGGATCGCTGGGCGGCGCGGACCCGGTGGGCCGAAGGGCCTGTTTCCACGCTGTATCTCTAAATCTAAAAAAATCTAAAAAATCTTTGTGTGAAAAAGTTACCCCTCAGATTCCTGTTGAATTTTTCCCCTCTCACCTTAAACCTATGTCCTCTGGTCCTCGATTCACCTATCCCCATTGCCCGTGGCATCTAACTGATCTATGCTCTTCATGATTTTATGCGTCTCTATAAGATCAGTCATTATCCTCCAAAGAATAAAGTCATAGCCTGCTCAACCTCTCCCTATATAGTTTAGACACACACAAAAAGCTGGAGTATTATAGGAAGGATGTCGACAAAATGGAGAGGGTACAGAGGAGATTTACTAGAATTTTGCCTGGGTTTCAGCACTTAAGCTACAGAGAGAGGTTGAACAGGTTGGGTCTTTATTCTTTGGAGCGTAGAAGGTTGAGGAGGGACTTGATAGAGGTTTTTTAAATTTTGAGAGGGACGGACAGAGTTGACGTGGGAAGGCTTTTCCCTTTGAGAGTGGGGAAGATTCCAACAAGGGGACATAGCTTCAGAATTGAGGGACAAAAGTTTAGGGGTAACATGAGGGGTAACTTCTTTACTCAGAGGGTGGTGGCTGTACGGAATGGGCTTCCGGTGGAAGTGGTGGAGGCAGGCTCGATTTTATTATTTAAGAGTAAATTGGATAGGTATATGGATGAGAGGGGATTGGAGGGTTATGGTCTGAGTGCAGGTAGATGAGACTAGGTCAGGGAGAGTGGTCGGCGTGGACTGGTAGGGCCGGACAGGCCTGTTTCCGTGCTGTAGTCGTTATATGGTTTTATGGTTATATGGTAACTCAGCGGGTCGGGCAGCATCTCTGGAGAGAAAGGAATGGGTGACGTTCTGGGTCGAGACCCTTCAGACTTCTTCTGAAGAAGGGTCTCGACCCGAAATGTCACCCATTCCTTTCTCTCCAGAAATGCTGCCTGACCTGCTGAGTTACTCCAGCATTTGAACCAGCTTCTGCAGATCCTTCCTACCCTATTTAGTTTAGTTGAGTTTAGATATACAACGCGGAAACAGGCCCTTTCGGCCCACCGGGTCCGCGCCGACCAGCGATCCCCGCACACACTAACGCCATCCAATACCTACTCGGGACAAATTTTACGTTTACAACAAAGCCAATTAACCTACAAACCCGCACGTCTTTGGGGTGTGGGAGGAAACCGAAGATCTCGGAGAAAACCCAGGCAGGTCACGGGGAGAACGTGCAAACTCCGTACAGACGGCGCCCGTAGTCGGGATTGAACCATGGTCTCCGGCGCTGTGAGGCAGCAACTCTACCGCTGCGCTAACTACAGCTCAGAGTCCTGGCAACATCCTCATAAATCTAATCGCCTCAACTACCTCCTCCGGCAGCTCGTTCCACACACCCACCACCCTCTGTGTGGAAAGGTTACCCCTCAGATTCCTATTAAATCTTTTCCCCTTCACCTTGAACCTATGTCCTCTGGTCCTCGATTCCCCTACTCTGGGCAAGAGACTCTGTGCGTCGACCCGATCTAATCCTCTCATGATTTTGTACACCTCTATAAGATCTCCCCTCATCCTCCTGCACTCCATGGAATAGAGACCCAGCCTGCTCAACCTCTCCCTGTAGCTCACACCCTCTAGTCCTGGCAACATCCTGGTAAATCTTCTCTAAACCCCTTTCCTTTTTGACGACATCTTTCGTGTTACAAGGTGCCCGGAACTGAACACAATACTCTAGATGCAGCCTAACTAATGTCTAGTTTAGTTTAGTTTAGTTTAGAGATACATCGCGGAAACAGGCCCTTCGGCCCACCGGGTCCGCGCCGCCCAGCGATCCCCGCACACTAACACTATCTTACACACACACTAGGGACGATTTACACACATACACCAAGCCAATTAACCTACAAACCTGCACGTCTTTGGAGTGTGGGAGGAAACCGAAGATCTCGGAGAAAACCCACGCAGGTCACGGGGAGAACGTGCAAACTCCGTACAGATAGCGCCCCCAGTCGGGATGGAACCCAGGTCCCTGGCGCTGTGAGGCAGCAACTCTACCGCTGCGCCACCGTGACCGCCCACTGTTGTTAGATCTTTCCTTGCCTTTGCTGATTGTGTTGACTTGTTGGCTGGTTTTCCCTTGTTACACAGTGAAGTATAGGATCTACACTTTGGATAACTACATGAGGCCTGTGATTGAGAGTGTGAAGATCACCATTTATGTGAGTACCTTGTCCACTTTGCCACAGTGATCCAATGCCCCATCCCACGAAGACTCAATGTTCAATGTGAGAGGAATAGATCGGGTCGACGCACAGAGTCTCTTGCCCAGAGTAGGTGGAATCGAGGACCAGAGGACACAGGTTCAAGGTGAAGGGGAAAAGATTTAATAGGAATCTGAGGGGTAACGTTTTTCACACAGAGGGTGGTGGGTGTGTGGAACGAGCTGCCGGAGGAGGTAGTTGAGGCTGGGACTATCCCAACGTTCAAGAAGCAGTTAGACAGGTACATGGATAGGAAAAAAAAACCTGCAGATGCTGGTTTAAATCGAAGGTAGACACAAAAAGCCTGAGTAACTCAGCGGGTCAGGCAGCATCTCGGGAGAGAAGGAATGGGTGACGTTTCGGGTCGAGGCCCTTCTTCAGACTGATGTCAGGGGAGGGGGCGGGACAAAGATAGAATGTAGTTGGAGACAGGAAAACTAGTGGAAGAACTGGGAAGGGGGAAGGGATGGAGAGGGAAAGCAGGGACTATCTGAAGTTGGAGAAGTCAATGTTCATACCGCTGGGGTGTATGTAAGCTGCCCAAGCGAAAGATGAGGTGCTGTTCCTCCAATTTGCGCTGGGCCTCACTCTGACAGTGGTGGAGGCCCAGGACAGAAATGGGACAGGTTTGGAGGGATATGGGTCAAACTCCCACAGGTGGGACTAGTGTAGCTGGGACATGTTGGCCGGTGTGGGCAAGTTGGCCCAAAGGGCCTGTTTCCGTGCTGTGTCACTCTGTGACTTTATGACTTTAACAGCTTGGCTCCAGTCCATAGGATTCAGTTTCCAACCTTCTACCTGCCCAGGAGTCATTACCATGCAAAAGCCATTGCAATTTAGTTTAGTTTAGTTGAGTGATACAGTGCAGAAACAGGCCCTTCGGCCCATCGAGTCCATGCCGACCAGTGATCCCCCATGCACCAGATTTTAGACTTTAGAGATACAGCGCGGAAAAAGGCCCTTCGGCCCATTGAGTCCGTGCCGACCAGCGATCACCCCGTACACAAGTTCTATCCTACATGCACGAGGCACAATTTACAGAAGCCAATTAACCTACAAACCTGCACCATCACACACACACGCACACACACGCACTCGTGCATGAATGCACGTACACAGACACGCACACACACACACGCACACACACACACGCACACACACGCACGCAGACAGACACACACGCACGCAAGCACGCATGCACGCACACACACACGCACATGCACACGCTCACACACACATGGATGCACACACACGCACACACGCACGCACGCACTCGCGCACGCAAGCACGCACACAGACACGCACACGCATGCAAACACGCATGCACGCACGCACACAGACACACACACACACACACACACACACACACACACAAAAACACACATGCACACACACACACACACACACACACACACATGCACACACACACACACACACACACAAAAACACACATGCACACACACACACACACACACACACACATACGCGCACACACACACACACACACACACACACACACACACACACACACACACACAAAAACACACATGCACACACACACACACACACATACGCACACACACACACACACACACACACACACACGCATGCATGCACACACACACACGTGGTCGGGATGGAACCCGGGTCTCTGGCGCTGTGAGGCACCGTGCCGCCCTCTTTGTGATGATGGTGTTGGCGGCGTGTTATCCAGAGTGGGATTACCGTCAGTATCCAGGTGCTGCCCACGCTGTCCGAACAATTCTTCTTCCATTCTAAAATTAAAATCTATACCGTTCTGTTGGCAGAATTCCAAGAATGTACAGTTTTACCAGAATTTGTGGAAAAGCGAGAAGGTATTAGTTCGACAGTTCAAAATCCCTGACATTGCAGAGTAAGTCAATCTTGCAAACAGAATTATTCTGTAGCTTTGAAATCTCTCCCTCCCTCTCTATCTCTCTCTCTCCCTCCCTCCCTCTCTCACTCTCTTTCTCACTCTCTTTCTCCCTCTCTCTCCCTCTCCCTCTCTCATTCTTTCTCACTCCCCCTCTCCCTTTCCATCCCTTTCCCTCCCTCTCCCTCTCCCCCTCTCCCTCTCCCATTACCTTTCCATATCCCTCCCTCCCTCTCCCTCCCTCCCTCCCTCTCCCAATCCCTCTCCCACTACCTTTCCATCTCCCTCCCCCTCCCCCTCCCTCTCTCTCTCTCTCTCTCTCTCTCTCTCTCTCTCTCTCTCTCTCTCTCTCTCTCTCTCTCTCTCTCTCTCTCTCTCTCTCCCTCTCTCTCTCTCTCTCTCTCTCTCTCTCTCTCTCTCTCTCTCTCTCTCTCTCTCTCTCTCTCTCTCCCTCCCTCCCTCTCCTCTCCCACTACCTTTCCATCTCCCTCCCTCCCTCCCTCCCTCCCCCCCCCTCCCACACTCCTCCCTCCCTCCCTCCCTCCCTCCTCTCCCTTTCCACCTCCCTCCCTATCTCCCTCCCTCTCTCTCCCTCTCTCTCACTCCCTCTCTCCTCTCTCCTCTCTGTCTCTCTCCAACAGATTGCCCCATCTATTCAAAACTGGCAGCTTATAGCCCAACCGTGTGAACATTGAATTCTCCAATTTTAAATGAACCACCTTGCCTCTCTTTCCCGAGCTCCCATTTGCCCACGATCCCGCCCCAGTCACCCCACCCCTCGCCTCCCATCCCCCACTCTCCCCTTCCCCTCTCCCCTGACCCCCCTTACAAGGTCAGAAGGAATAGCAGCAGAATTAGGGCCATTCGGCCCATCGAGTCCACTCCGCCATTCAATCATGGCCGATCTATCTCCCCCCCTCCCAACCCCATTCTCCTGCCTTCTCCCCATAACCCTGACACCCGCACTGATCAACAATCGATCTATCTCTGCCTTAAGTATATCCACTGACTTGATCTCCACAGCCTTCTGTGGCAATGGATTCCACAGATTCACCACCCACTAACTAAAGAAATTCCTCCTCATCTCCTTCCCAAAGGAACGCCCTTTAATTCTGAGGCCGTGCCCTCTGGTCCTAGACTCTCCCACTAGTGGGAACATCCTCTCCACATCCACTCTATCCGGGCCACTCACTATTCTGTACGTTTCAATGAGGTCCCCCCCCCCTTCACCCTTCTAAACTCCAGCCAATATCCTCCTTCTCTGTGGCTTTCCATTTCATTCCTCCTGGACTCTCCTTATCTAATACACTTTTATCTCCTTATCATCTCCAGCCTTTTTCACTCACTCTACGCACCGTCCAATTTTTACTTTAGAGATACAGTGCGGAAACAGGCCCTTCGGCCCACCGGGTCCGCTCCGACCAGCGATCCCCGCACACTAAACACCATCCTACACACGCACTAGGGGCAAGGTACAATCTTTACCGAAGCCAATGGACCAACAAAGCTGAAGGTCTTTGGGGCGTGGGAGGAAACCGGAGCACCCGGAGAAAACCCACGCGGGTCACGGGGAGAACGTGCAAACTCCGCACCGTGGTCGGGATGGAACCCGGGACTCTGGGACCGTGAGGGCAGCGACTCTACCGCTGCGCCACCGCGCCGCCCTCGAGCATATTGGAGGAACCCAGCCCGACCCACCCACCACTACCATTTCAAGGAGAGCGTGCAAACTCCACACAGACAGTGTCCGTGGTCAGGATAGACAATAGACCATAGACAATAGACCATAGGCAATCGACAATAGACCATAGACCATAGGCAATCGACAATAGACCATAGACAATAGGCAATAGGCAATAGGCAATAGACAATAGACAATAGGTGCAGGAGGAGGCCATTCGGCCCTTCGAGCCAGCACCGCCATTCAATGTGATCATGGCTGATCATCCACAATCAGTACCCCGTTCCTGCCTTCTCCCCATACCCCCTGACTCCGCTATCCTTAAGAGCTCTATCTAGCTCTCTCTTGAATGCATTCAGAGAATTGGCCCTCCACTGCCTTCTGGGGCAGAGAATGCACAGATTTACAACTCTCTGACTGAAAAAGTTTATCCTCATCTCGTTCTAAATGGCCGACCCCTTATTGTTAAACTGTGTGGCCCCTGGTTCTGGACTCCCCCAACATTGGAACATGTTTCCTGCCACTAACGTGTCCAACCCTTAATAATCTTATACGTTTCGATAAGATCCCCTCTCATCCTTCTAAATTCCAGTGTATACAAGCCTAGTCGCTCCAGTCTTTCAACGTATGACAGTCCCGCCGTTCTGGGAATTATCGAACTCAGTGCCAATGTGCGTCCGCCATTGTTACTCCAATCGAAAGACAAAACATGATTGGTGCAGGGTGATGGTGTTGGGGGCAGCGATATGTTTGTTCCAAGGGAAGGCCCACCCTACAAGCAGCACGGTGGCACAGCGGGTAGAGCCGCTGCCTCACAGCGCCAGAGACCCGGGTTCGATCCCGACCACGGGCGCCGTCTGTACGGAGTTTGCACGCTCTCCCCGTGACCTGCGTGGGTTTTCTCCGGGTGCTCCGGTTTCCTCCCACACTCCAAAGACGTGTAGGTTTGTAGGTTAATTGGCTCAGTATAAATGTAAACTGTCCCTAGTGTGTGTGTAGGATAGTGTTAGTCTGGTCGGAGCGGACTCGGTGGGCCGAAGGGCCTGTTTCCACGCTGTATCTCTAAAACTAAAATAACTTTCTACAATCTCCGTCGGTGTAATTTATCAGCTACGTATTAATAGACACCAAACGCCGGAGTAACTCAGCGGGACAGGCAGCATCTCTGGAGAGAAGGAATGGGCGACGTTTCGGGTCGAGACCTTCTTCAGACTGAGAGTCAGGGGAGAGGGAAACGAGAGGTATAGACGGTTCTTGGGACAAATGAATGAAAGATATGCAAACAGCGGCAATAAATCAAGGAAATGTGGAACCCACAATGGTCCATTGTTGGCTGTGGGGAAGGTGATCACAACAGTGGAACTCAACAGGACGACAATGAAACTAGCACGACGACTAGAGTGGGGGAGGGGATGGAGAGAGAGAGGGAAAGCAAGGGTTTACTTGAAGTGAGAGAAGTCAATGTTCGTACCGCTGGGGTGTGAGCTGCCCAAGCGAAATATGAGGTGCTGTTCCTCCAATTTGCGCTGGCCTCACTCTGACAGTGGAGGAGGCCCAGGACAGAGAGGTCAGTGCGGGAGTGGGAGGGGGAGTTCAAGTGTTTGGCAACCGGGAGATCAGGTCGACCCGAAACGTCACCGGCTCCTTCTCTCCAGAGACGCTGCCTGTCCCGCTGAGTTACTCCGGCATTTTGTGTCTATCGTCGGTGTAGACCAGCATCTGGCAGTTCCTTCCTACAGAGCGAGATACTGGTGTTGAGGGTGAAGTCTAACCTTTCTCCTCTCTTCCAAACAGGCCGGGGAACTGGCGGATCGATGCCGAATCAACGGTTTTCCAATGTCCCGCGTTTCTGCTGAATTTGAAGTCAAGGAGTTTGGTAACTATCTGCTCGATTAAAACAGCGATCGCCCGTTCACCCACTAGTTCCACGTTATCCACTTTCCCATCCACTCCCTGACACACGTCGTCCCTTTGGTGCTAATGGAAGGAGTTTCATTGATTATTAAGGGGTTGGACACGTTAGCGGCAGGAAACATGTTCCCAATGTTGGGGAGTCCAGAACCAGGGGCCACACAGTTTAAGAATAAGGGGTCGGCCATTTAGAACGGAGATGAGGAAAAACGTTTTCAGTCAGAGAGTTGTGAATCTGTGGAATTCTCTGCCTCAGAAGGCAGTGGAGGCCAATTCTCTGAATACATTCAAGAGAGAGCTAGATAGAGCTCTTAAGGATAGCGGAGTCAGGGGGTATGGGGAGAAGGCAGGAACGGGGTACTGATTGAGGGTGATCAGCCATGATCACATTGAATGGCGGTGCTGGCTTGAAGGGCCGAATGGCCTCCTCCTGCACCTATTGTCTATTGTCTATTGTCTATTGAAATTGGTGTTATATTTTTAAAGTTATTCACATTTTAAGTTTAAATCTATCTCCTAGGGAGGGAGGGAGTGGAGGGGAGGGGGGGAGGAGGGAGAATAAGGGGGGGATGAGGGGGATGGAGTGTGGGGGGGAAGGGGGAGGAAAGGGGGAGGGAGGGAGTTAAGGGGGAGGGAGAGGAGGAGAGGGGAGGGGGAAAGGGGAGGGGGATAGAGGGAGGGGGAGGGAGGGGGAGTGGGGAGGGGGAGGGGGAGGGGGAGGGGGAGGGGGAGGGGGAGGGGGGGGAGGGGGAGGGGGAGGGGGGAGGGGGAGGGGGAGGAGAGGGTGCTGCACCAATGCAGGAGAGGTTTGGGCCCAACGGGTCCACTTGGTCTAGTATTATAATAATTTTGTGTATTTCTGTGATAACACGAATGATTTTCATTGCCATTGCCAATTCCTCGAGTCATAGAGTGATACAGTGTGGAAACCGGGTCTTTCAAGGTGAAGGGGAAAAGATTTAATAGGAATCTGAGGGGTAACTTATTCACACAGAGGGCGGTGGGTGTGTGGAACGAGCTGCCGGAGGAGGTAGTTGAGGCTGGGACTATCCCAACGTTTAAGAAGCAGTTAGACAGGTACATGTATAGGACGGGTTTGGAGGGATATGGGCCAAATGCAGGCAGGTGGGACTGGTGTGGGCAAGCTGGGCCGAAGGGACTCCATGACTCCATATGTCAAATACCCACACCAGCCAACATGCCCCATCTACACCAGTCCCACCCGCCCGCGTATGGTCCATATCCCTCCAAACCTGTCCTGTTCCCCCTCCCCTGACTCTCAGTCCGAAGAAGGGTCTCGACCCGAAACGTCACCCATTCCTTCTCTCCAGAGATGCTGCCTGACCCGCTGAGTTACTCCAGCTTTTTGTGTCGATCTTTGGTTCAAACCAGCGCCTGCAGTCCCTTCCAACACTATCCATGTACCTACCTCACCTTGCGATAGTCCCTGCCTCAACTAATTCCTTATAGTCCCCAACAAGAAATTCTGTTGTCTGCAAATACCAATCAGTAAACGTTTTCTTCAATCAAATTTTGTTTCCAAAGTTTTGCCCAGTTTCAAAGTCGAGCTGAGGTCTAAAGAAATGTATTATCTGATCTCAAGCGAGGAATTTACATTCAAAATCGTAGCAAGGTCAGTGAAGACTGGATTCATTAATCTGTTGTTTTTATACCTCTTATAAGTTCATTAGTCATAAGTAGTAATAACTAGTTCAGCGGGGCAGCACGGTGGCGCAGCGGTAGAGTTGCTGCCTCACAGCGCCGGAGACCCGGGTTCCTTCCCGACTACGGGTGCTGTCTGTACGGAGTTTGTACGTTCTCCCCGTGACCTCGTGGGTTTTCTCCGGGTGCTCCGGTTTCCGCCCACACTCCGAAGACGTGTACGTTTGTAGGTTAATTGGCTTCGGTAAAAATTGCAAACTGTGCCTGGCCTATGTATGAATGGGATAGTGTTAGTGTGCGGGGATCGCTGGTCGGCGCGGACCCGGTGGGCCGAAGGGCCTGTTTCCACGCTGTATCTCTAAACTAAAGAAATAACGTTCCTAAGTGCACGCCAGCAGCATCCTAAATAATGGGGACAACTTTACCGAAGCAAATTAACCGACAAACCCGCACGTCTTTGGAGCGTGGGAGGAAACCGGAGCGCCCGGAGAAAACCCACGCAGGTCACGGGGAGGCTCGATGGTAATCTCGTATTGTGTTTCCGCCGACTGGTTGGCACCAAAGATACTAGAGGGGCAAGATGGACCACTCCGTTGAAATCGCCTATACTGAAGTGTAGTACGCAAAGGAGCGTAACGTCCGCCATTTTAGTAAGCAAACCCCGCCGTTCGCTCTGCCTCTCGCAGTGTAATCAGTGTTTTGGGGGAACAGTGTGTGTGATGATACCATTAAAATGCAGAATATATCTCATCTATCAACTCACAGATTTTTGTTATTTTTCTTTTTAAATAGACAATAGACAATAGGTGCAGGAGGAGGCCATTCAGCCCTTCGAGCCAGCACCGCCATTCACTGTGATCGTGGCTGATCATTCACATTCAGCACCCCGTTCCTGCCTTCTCCCCGTACCCCCTGACTCAGCTATCTTTAAGAGCTCTATCTAGATCTCTCTTGAAAGCATTCAGAGAATTGGCCTCCATTGCCTTCTGAGGCAGAGAATTCCACACATTCACAACTCTCTGACTGAAAAGGTTTTTCCTCCTCTCTGTTCTAAATGGCCGACCCCTTATTCTTAAACTGTGTGGCCCCTGGTTCAGGAATCCCCCAACATCGGGAACATGTTTCCTGCCTCTAGCGTGTCCAATCCCTTAATAATCCCTCAATTCACAGATTTTTGTTATTTTTCTTTTGAAATGTTTCTGCAAGTTCCTGCCTACTAAAATGGCCGCCGTGACCTACTGCGGTTTTTACGGTCGAGTGGTCTATCTTGCTCCTCTAGTATCTTTGGTTGGCACGCAACCAAAAGCCTTTCACTGCACCTAATTTTCACTGCACCTGTAGCCAGTCAACCTACAAACCCGCACGTCTTTGGAGTGTGGGAGGAAACCGGAGCACCCGGAGAAAACCCGCGCAGGTCACGGGGGGAACGTGCAAACTCCGTGCAGACAGCGCCTGCGGTCGGGATGGAACCCGGGTCTCTGGCGCCGTGAGGCAGCAACTCTACCGCCGCGCCACCGTGCCGCCCCCTCATATTCGAAGCTGAATTTCTATTAGGTGAGGTTTCCGCGGAAGGTGATCATTGCAATACACCTGGTGTGAGTGCCCTCACCTGTTGTCTGTCTGTTGCAGCCACACGTTTGGGAAAAGAGTGACAGGGATGGCGTACGTGAGGTTTGCCATCATAGACGAGGAAAAGAACAAAATCTATCTCGCAGGATTGGAGCAACAACTCCAGGTGTGTAAACATCTGCCGCCCACCGCCACACCTGTCCGTAAGAAGTTCATAGAAACATAGAAAATAGGTGCAGGGGGAGGCCATTCGGCCCTTCGAGCCAGCACCGCCATTCATTGTGATCATGGCTGATCATCCACAATCAGTACCCCGTGCCTGCCTTCTCCCCACACCCCTTGATTCCGCTAGCCCCCAGAGCTCTATCTAACTCTCTCTTAAATCCATCCAGTGAATCGGCCTCCACTGCCCTCTGTGGCAGAGAATTCCACAAATTCACAACTGTCTGGGTGGAAAGGTTTTTTCCTCATCTCAGTTTTAAATGGCCTCCCCTTTATTCTTAGACTGTGTGTGTGCGGCCCCTAGTTCTGGACTCCCCCGACATTGGGAACATTTTTCCCGCATCTAGCTTGTCCAGTCCTCTTCTAATTCTATACGTTTCTATAAGTTCACGAGTTGTCGGGGAAGAATTAGGCCATTTGGCCCATCGAGTCCGCTCCGAATCTCTGCCTCCGAATCCCATTCTCCTGCCTTCTCCCCATAATCCTTGCCACCAGTTCGAATCAAGAATTTGTCTATCTCTGCCTTAAAAATATCCACTGACTTGGCCTCCACAGCCCTCTGTGTCGATGAGTTCCACAGATTAACTACCCTCTGAGTTAAGAAGTTCCTCCTCACCTCCTTTCTAAAAGAGCGAGATCTCGGAGAAAACCCACGCCGGTCACGGGGAGAACGTGCAAACTCCGTACAGACGGCGTACAGAGGATCGAACCCGGGTCTCTGGCGCCGTGAGGCAGTAACTCTACCGCTGCGCCACCATGCCACCTAGAGGAACGTGGGCCAAATGCAGGCTGTAGACAATAGACAATAGACAATAGGTGCAGGAGGAGGCCATTCGGCCCTTCGAGCCTGTACGCACCACCATTCAATGTGATCATGGCTGATCATTCTCAATCAGTACCCCGTTCCTGCCCTCTCCACATACCCCCTGAGTCCGCTATCCTTAAGAGCTCTAACAAGCTCTCTCTTGAATGCATTCAGAGACTTGGCCTCCACTGCCTTCTGAGGCAGTGAATTAATGTAGTTGTGCAGGGATCGCTGGTCGGCGCGGACTCGGTGGGCCGAAGGGCCTGTTTCCACGCTGCATCTCTAAACTAAACTGAACTAATCTAAAGCAAATAATACCGCAGAAACAGACAGATATTTTTTCTTAAGACAGACACAAAAAGCTGGAGTAACTCAGCAGGACAGGCAGCATCTCCTGGGTCTCATCCATTGTCAGAGTGTGGCTAAACCCAAATTGGAGGAACAGCATCTCATATTTCACTTGGGTAGCTCAAAGAGGTCCTTCTGCAGTTGTACAGGCCCCTAATGAGACCGCACCTGGAGTACTGTGTGCAGTTTTGGTCTCCAAATTTGAGGAAGGATATTCTTGCTATTGAGGGCGTGCAGCGTAGGTTCATTCCCGGAATGGGGGGACTGTCGTATGTTTAAAGACTGGAGCGACTTGGCTTGTCTACACTGGAATTTAGAAGGATGAGAGGGGATCTTATCGAAACGTATAAGATTATTAAGGGATTGGAGGCAGGAAACATTTTCCCAATGTTGGGGGAGTCCAGATCCAGGGGCCACAGTTTAAGAATAAGGGGTGGGCCATTTGGAACGGAGATGAGGAAAAACATTTTCATTCATTCTGTGGAATTCTCTGCCTCAGAAGGCAGTGGAGGCCAATTCTCTGGATGCTTTCAAGAGCGCGTTAGATAGAGCTCTTAAGGATAGCGGAGTCAGGGGGTATGGGGAGAGGGCAGGAACGGGGTAATGATTGTGAATGATCAGCCATTATCACATTGAATGTCGGGTGCTGGCTCGAAGGGCCGAATGGCCTCCTCCTGCACCTATTGTCTATTGTCTATTGATTTCTCTAACTTAAGGTAGCACCGGCATTCCCTCTCTCTCCATTCCTCCCCCACCCAAGTCGCACCAGCTTCTCGTTCTCACCCAGCACACAGCTGACAACGGCCTGTTTCTTTCATCGTCGTTACTTTTTCGCACTTCTTTCATTCCTTGTTCTCTATCTCTCCACATCACCTGTGTCTCCTGTATCTCTCGTTTCCCTTATCCCTGACATCAGTCTGAAGAAGGGTCTCGACCCGAAACGTCGCCCGTTCCTTCTCTCCGGAGATGCAGCCCGACCCGCTGAGTGACTCCAGCATTTTGTGTCCCTCTCTTCGGTGTCAACCAGCCAGCGTTCGTCTGCGGTTCCTTGCGAGATGTTTTTTGCTTTTGTTTTCAGATGGAGAGGGGAGAGGCAGAATCCTCACTAAAGAGCCAGAGTATATTGCAAAGTCACCCCTCGATAAGTTTGAGTGAGCTTGTGGGACATCATCTCTATGTCGCCATGACCGTCTTTGAAACATCCAGTAAGTGAGATCGCTAATAATCTTAATCATAATCACAATCACACTTTAGGGCGGCACGGTAGCGCAGCGGTAGAGTTGCTGCTTTACAGCGAATGCAGCGCCGGAGACTCAGGTTCGATCCTGACTACGGGTGCTGCACTGTAAGGAGTTTGTACGTTCTCCCCGTGACCTGCGTGGGTTTTCTCCAAGATCTTCGGTTTCCTCCCACACTCCAAAGACGTACAGGTATGTAGGTTAATTGGCTGGGTAAATGTAAAAATTGTCCCTAGTGGGTGTAGGATAGTGTTAATGTACGGGGATCGCTGGGCGGCACGGACTTGGAGGGCCAAAAAGGCCTGTTTCCGGCTGTATATATATGATATGATATGATATTTACTAGCCAAGTATGTTTTGCAACGTACGAGGATTTCCATTTGCCGTATAGTCACACCAATAAAAAGCAACAGGACCCACAACATACATATTAACATGAACATCCACCACAGTGACCCCTCCACATTCCTCACTGTGATGGAAGGCCACAAAAGAGTTCAGTCTCTTCCCTTCTTTGTTCTCGGGGGCCTCGAACCTTCCGTTGACGGGACGATCTTGACTCCCGTAGCCGGCGGCGTTCGGACGCTCCGCGTCGAGGGCGATCAAGCTCCTGCATCGGGGGGGAATCTCAGCTCCCCCCGTGCCGGGCGATCTACCCCGGGTCAGGGCTGGTCGAACCTCGTGCGGTTTGGAGCTTCCCGACATCGGTCTCTACCCGAGACCGCCAGCTCAATAGACAATAGACAATAGGTGCAGGAGGAGGCCATTCGGCCCTTCGAGCCAGCACCACCATTCAATGTGATCATGGCTGATCATTCTCAATCAGTACCCCGTTCCTGCCTTCTCCCCATACCCCCTCACTCCGCTATCCTGAAGAGCTCTATCCAGCTCTCTCTTGAAAGCATCCAACGAACTGGCCTCCACTGCCTTCTGAGGCAGAGAATTCCACAGATTCACAACTCTCTGACTGAAAAAGTTTTTCCTCATCTCAGTTCTAAATGGCCTACCCCTTATTCTTAAACTGTGTGTGGCCCCTGGTTCTGGACTCCCCCAACATTGGGAACATGTTTCCTGACTCTAACATGTCCAACCCCTTAATAATCTTATACGTTTCGATAAGATCTCCTCTCATCCTTCTAAATTCCAGTGTGTACAAGCCTAGCCGCTCCAGTCTTTCAACATATGACAGTCCCGCCATTCCAGGAATTAACCTAGTAATCCTACACTGCACGCCCTCAATAGCAAGAATATTGAGCTCAAGAGCTTCTCGATGTTGAAGGCCGTGGTTGGAGCGTCGATCCCAGGCAAGGGATCGCAGGCTCCGACGGTAAGTCCAGGCCCCGCGGTGGGGCTCAAAGTCAGTCCCGAGCAAGGCCGCCAGCCCCACGATGTTAGGCCGCAGAGCGACCGGAGATACGACCCGGAAAACAATCGCATCTCCGGCAAGGTAAGAGATTGGAAACAAGTTTCAAACAGTCGTCCATCGATTGAGATCGAAGCCCTCAGTCCTTCATAGGTGGCTAATTCTACAGCTTACACCCCAGCGGTATGAATATTGAAGACAGACACAAAAAGCTGGAGTAACTCAGCCAGTGGGACAGGCAGCGTCTCTGGAGTGAAGGGATGCCTGACGTCACCCGTTCCTTCTCCCCAGAGACGCCGCCTGTCCCGCTGTGTTACTCCAGCATTTTTGCATCGTGCCGCACCCATGATAAGGGAATGACGTTTAGTGCAAGGTAAAGCCAGTAAAGTCTGATCAAGGATAGTCTGAGGGTCTCCAGTGAGGTGGATAGTAGTTCAGCACTGCTCTCTGGTTGTGGTGGGATGGTTCAGTCGCCTGATAACAGCCGGGAAGAAACTGCCCCTGAATCTGGAGCTGTGCGTTTTCACACTTCTGTACCTCTTGCCCGATGGGAGAGGGGAGAAGAGGGAGTGGCCGGGGGTGAGACTGGTCCTTGATGATGCTGCTGGCCTTGCCGAGGCAGCGTGAGGTGTAGATGGAGTCGGTGGAAGGCAGGTTGGTTTGTGTGACGGTCTGGGCTGCGTCCACAACTCACCTCCATTCTATATTTGTGTGCTGTTCTACGTTCGATGCTAGTCTCATCACTGCTGGCTGAAGATAGAAACAGAAAGCTGGAGTTCGTAACTCAGCGGGACGGGCAGCACCTCTGGAGAGAAGGAATGGGCGACGTTTCGGGCCGAGACCCTTCTTCAGACTGAGAGTCATGGGAAAGGGAAATGGGAGACACAGACAATGATGTGGCAAATCAAATTCCTCGTATGTTGCAAAACATACTTAGCTAATAAATATAGACGGTGATGTGGAGAGACACAGAACGATGAATGAAAGACGTGCAACAAAGTAACGACGATAAAGGAAACAGGCCGTTGTTAGCTGTGTGCTGGGTGAGAACGAGAAGCTGGTGCGACCTGGGTGGGGGAGGGATGGAGAGAGAGGGAATGCCGGGGTTACTTGAAGTTAGAGGAATCAATATTCATACCACTGCCCAGGCCCACACAAGTCTCACCAGCTTTTCGTTCTCACCCCACGACCAGCCAACGACGGCCTGCTTCTTTTACCATCGTTAGATTTAGAGGTACAGCGCGGAAACAGGCCCTTCGGCCCACCGAGTCCGCGCCGCCCAGCGATCCCCGCGCACTAACACTATCCTACACACACTCGGGACAATTTTTACATTTACCCAGTCAATTAACCTACGAACCTGCACGTCTTTGTGGTGTGGGAGGAAACCGAAGATCTCGGAGAAAACCCACGCAGGTCACGGGGAGAACGTACAAACTCCGTACGGACGGCGCCCGTAGTCAGGATCGAACCTGAGTCTCCGGCGCTGCATTCGCTGTAAGGCGGCAACTCTACCGCCGCGCCACCGTGCCGCCGTTACTTTTCTTGCACATCTTTCACTCGTTGTTCAAAATCTCCCCACATCACCGCCTGTATCTCTCGTTTCCCTCTCCCTTTGGCCCTCGGTCTGAGGAAGGGTCTCGGCCCGAAACGTCGCCCATTCCTTCTGTCCGGAGATGCTCTCCTGTGCCGCTGAGTTACTCCGGCTTTTTGTGACTAACTTCGGTGATAAACTGTCGCCTGCGTTTCCTTCCCACACATTCAGTCACCGCTCGCTCCTGTTTTCAATGCAGGTGGGCAGATGGAGGAACTGGAGGTTAGCCACATCCAGTTTGTTTCCACCCCATACGTCATCGATTTATCACGGACGATCAGCTACTTCACCCCTCGGTTGCCTTTCAACGTTCTGGTGAGTATTATGTCGGCCGGCTGCAACCAAGTGTGTCTTGGCCAAAGAAATTGGTTTAGTTTAGCTTAGTTTGGAGCAACAGCGCGGAAACAGGCCCTTTCGGCCCACCGGGTCCGCGCCGACCAGCGATCCCCGCACACATTAAAACTATCCTACACCCACTAGGGACAATTTTTACATTTATATCAAGCCAATTAACCTACAAACCCACACGTCTATCAATTCACAGATTTTTGTTATTTTTCTTTGTAAATGTTTCTGCAAGTTCCTGCCGACTAAAATGGCGCCGTGACGTACTACGGTTTTTAGGGTCGAGTGGTCTATCTTGCTCCTCTAGTATCTTTGGTTGGCACGCAACAAAAGCTTTTCATTGCACCTAATTTTCACTGCACCTGTAGCCAATTAACCTACAAACCTGTACGTCTTTGGAGTGTGAGAGGAAACTCGAAGATCTCGGAGAAAACCCACGCAGGTCACAAGGGGAAAACGTACAAACTCCGTACAGACGGCACCCGTGGTCGGGATCGAACCCGGGTCTCCAGCGCTGCATTCGCTGTAAGGCAGCAACTCTACCGCTGCGCCACCTAAGATATTTTTTATCGCAGATTGGCGCAAAATGCTGGAGCAACTCAGCGGGACAGGCAGCATCTCCGGGGGGGGGAGAAGGGATGGGTGACGTTTCGGGTGAAGACCCTTCTTCAGACTGAGAGTCAGGGGAAGGGAATCCAGAAACCGGAGGTGCAAAGGGACTTGGGAGTGCTGGTGCAAGATTCCCAAAAGGGTTAGTCTGCAAGTCGAATCGGTAGTAAAGAAAGCCTACCTGCGATCCCCACACACATTAACACTATCCTACACCCACTAGGGACAATTTTTACATTTATATCAAGCCAATTAACTTACAAACCCACACGTCTATCAATTCACAGATTTTTGTTATTTTTCTTTTTAAACGTTTCTGCAAGTTCCTGCCGACTAAAATGGCGCCGTGACGTACTACGGTTTTTAGGGTCGAGTGGTCTATCTTGCTCCTCTAGTATCTTTGGTTGGCACGCAACAAAAGCTTGTCACTGCACCTAATTTTCACTGCACCTGTAGCCAATTAACCTACAAACCTGCACGTCTTTGGAGTGTGGGAGGAAACCGGAGATCTCGGAGAAAACCCACGCAGGTCACGGGGAAGTGCGTACAAACTCCGTACAGACAGCGCCCGCAGTCGGGATCGAACCCGTGTCTCCGGCGCTGCGTTCGCTGTAAGGCGGCAACTCTACCGCTACGCCACCGTGACCGCCCTAAAAATGTTCAGTCATAAATTCATAAGTTCGTAATGAATTATGAATTTACTATTAACAATAATAATAAATAAATAATAATTATTATAAATAATAATGATAAATAATATTAGGTACAGTAAGTACAGTAAATAACTCTCTGCTCCCATCAGGCAGTAGTTATAGTAGTTTCCCAAGTTCACATCTTAGAAGCAGAATGAGGCCATTCGGCCCATCAAGTCTACTCCGCCATTCAATCACGGCTGATCCATCTCTCCCTCCCAACCCCATTCTCCTGCCTTCTCCCCATAACCCCCGACACCCGTACTAATCAAGAATCTATCTGTCTCTGCCTTCAAAGACGTTCTCCCCGTGACCTGCGCAGGTTTTCTCCGAGACCTTCGGTTTCCTCCCACACTCCAAAGACGTGCAGGTTTGCAGGTGAATTGGCTCGGTGTAAATGTTAAAAATCGTCCCTAGTGGGCGTGTGGGATAGTGTTAGTGTGCGGGGATCGCTGGTCGGCGCGGACCCGGTGGGCCGAAGGGCCTGTTTCCGCGCTGTATCTCTAAACTAAACTAAACTAAACCAAAACTTAAGGTTGATGGGAAATCTCAATGAAAATGGAATAGAAAGGAACTGCAGATGCCGGTCTATACCAAAGACAGGCCCAAAGTGCTGGAGTAACTTAGAGGGTCAGGCAGCATCTCTGGACAACCTTTAGAAAAACTTTTTTTTTAAATTTAGAAAATGATTTTTGGAAAACTAAAATGGAGATCCATTTTCCTCAGATATCCTGCCTGAGCTTCTCCAGCACTGTGCGTCTCCCTTTAAAAATCGCAATGCCTCTCTCATCACTGAGTTTAGTTTAGTTTCGTTTACAATTCCCGTCCACCATTCACTGCAATCAAGTCGTCCACAGTTTTTGTGATACAGGATAAATGGAATAATGTTTGGTGCAAGATAAAGTGCTGCAAAGTCCGATCAGAGATAGTCCGAGGGTCTCCAGTGAGGTGGATAGTAGTTCAGCACTGCTCTCTGGTTGTGGTGGGATGGTTCAGTTGCCTGATAACAGCCGGGAAGAAACTGCCCCTGAATCTGGAGGTGTGCGTTTTCACACTTCTGTACCTTTTGCCCGATGGGAGAGGGGAGAAGAGGGAGTGGCCGGGGGTGAGACTGGTCCTCGATTATGCTGGTGGCCTTGCCGAGGCAGCGTGAGGTGTGGATGGAGTCGGTGGAAGGGAGATTGGTTTGTGTGATGGTCTGGGCTGCTGGCCTTGCCGAGGCAGCGTGAGGTGTGGATGGAGTCGGTGGAAGGGAGATTGGTTTGTGTGATGGTCTGGGCTGCTGGCCTTGCTGAGGCAGCGTGAGGTGTGGATGGAGTCGGTGGAAGGGAGATCGGTTTGTGCGATGGTCTGGGCTGTGTCCACAATTCACAATTCACTGCAATGAAGCCCTCGACAGCGTACCGATACAGGGCAAAGGGAATAACTTTTAGTGCAAGATAAAGTCCGATTAAAGATAGTCCGAGGGTCTTCAATGAAGGTAGATGGGAGGTTAGGACTGCTCTTTAGTTGTGGTAGGATGGTTCAGTTTGATGGGAGAGGGATGGAGAGAGGATGTTCCCCCAGAGAGTTGTGAATCTGTGGAATTCTCTGCCACAGAAGGCAGTGGAGGCCAATTCACTGGATGGTTTCAAGAGAGAGTTAGAGTTAGCTCTTAGGGCTAACGGAATAAAGGGATATGGGGAGAAGGCAGGAACGGGGCGCTGATTGTGAATGATCAGCCATGATGAAGGGATTAAAAGTACCATTAGCGAATTTGCAAATGATACAAAGCTGGGTGGTAGTGTGAACTGTGAGGAAGATGCTATGAGGTTGCAGGGTGACTTGGACAGGTTGTGTGAGTGGGCGGATGCATGGCAGATGCAGTTTAATGTGGATAAGTGCGAGGTTATCCACTTTGGTGGTAAGAATAGGAAGGCACAGTATTATCTGGATGGTGTCAAGTTAGGAAAAGGGGACGTACAACGAGATCTGGGTGTCCTAGTGCATCAGTCACTGAAAGGAAGCATGCAGGTACAGCAGGCAATGAAGAAAGCCAATGGAATGTTGGCCTTCATAACAAGAGGAGTTGAGTATAATAATAATAATAATAATGCATTTTATTTATATAGCGCTTTTCATATACTCAAAGACGCTTTACAGAGATTTTGAGAACATAGGGAAATTAATAAATAGATAAATAAGTAAATAAATAAATGAACAGAGAAAGGAGACAGAAGGTGAGGTGACCTTCAGTGGTTGAAGGCAGTGCTGAACAGGTGAGACTTCAGTGATGTTTTGAATGTGGTGAGTGAGGGGGAGTCTCTAACGGTTTGGGGTAGTGAGTTCCATAGGGTGGGAGCAGCGATGGAGAAAGCCCTGTCCCCCCAGGATCTGAGTTTGGTCCGGATGTGGGGGGATAGGAGATTGGCAGCGGCAGAGCGGAGGGTGCAGGTGGGAGTGTGCCTGTGGAGGAGGTCGGTCAGGTAGGATGGGGCCAGGTTATGGAGGGCTTTGTATGTTATGAGGAGGATTTTGTACTGGATTCTCTGGGGGATGGGGAGCCAGTGGAGTTTATAAAGGACGGGGGTGATATGGTCACGGATCGGGGTGTGGGTGAGTAGACGGGCAGCGGAGTTTTGAATGTATTGAAGTTTATTGATGATTTTTGAGGGTGCGCCATAGAGGAGGCTGTTGCAGTAGTCCAGACGGGAGGTGATGAAGGCGTGGATGAGGGTTTCTGCAGCTGTGGAGGAGAGGGATGGACGGAGACGGGCAATGTTTTTGAGTATAGGAGCAAAGAGGCCCTTCTGCAATTGTACAGGGCCCTAGTGAGACCGCACCTGGAGTACTGTGTGCAGTTTTGGTCTCCAAATATGAGGAAGGATATTCTTACTATTGAGGGCGTGCAGCATAGGTTTACTAGGTTAATTCCCGGAATGGCGGGACTGTCGTATGTTGAAAGACTGGATAGACTAGGCTTGTATACACTGGAATTTAGAAGGATGAGAGGAGATCTTATCGAAACGTATAAGATTATTAATGGGTTGGAAACATGTTCCCAATGTTGGGGGAGTCCAGAACCAGGGGCCACAGTTTAAGAATAAGGGGTAGGCCGTTTAGAACGGAGATGAGGAAAAACCTTTTCAGTCAGAGAGTTGTGAATCTGTGGAATTCTCTGCCTCAGAAGGCAGTGGAGGCCAATTCTCTGAATGCATTCAAGAGAGAGCTAGATAGAGCTCTTAAGGATAGCGGAGTCAGGGGGTATGGGGAGAAGGCAGGAACGGGGTACTGATTGAGAATGATCAGCCATGATCACATTGAATGGCGGTGCTGGCTCGAAGGGCCGAATAGCCTACTCCTGCACCTATTGTCTATTGTCTATTGTCTATGATCATATTGAATGGCGATGCTGGCTCGAAGGGTCACCTATTATAGCTTCCATGCTTCGAAGAGAAGAGGGAGTGACCGGGGTGAGACTGGTCCTTGATGATGCTGGCGGTCTTGCCGAGGCTGCGTGAGGTGTCTGTGAGGATCCTGGCGACTCGACTGGAAGCTTTGCTGACGTCCGCTGTGGGTTTATGCCGTCACGCTGCCAATTTGAGGAAGGACGTCCTTGCTATTGAGGCAGTGCAGCGTAGGTTCACCAGGTTAATCCCCGGGATGGCGGGACTGTCGTATGAGGAAAGATTGGAAAGACTGGGCTTGTATTCACTGCAGTTTCGAAGGATGAGAGGGGATCTTAGAAAAAACATTATAAAAGGACTGGACAAGCTAGATGCAGGAAAAATGTTCCCAATGTTGGGGGAGTCCAGAACCAGGGGCCACACACACAGTCTAAGAATAAAGGGGAGCCCATTTAAAACTGAGGTGAGAGGAAACCTTTTCACCCAGATAGATGTGAATTTGTGGAATTCTCTGCCACAGAGGGCAGTGGAGGCCAAATCACTGGATGAATTTAAAAAGAGAGTTCGATACAGCTCTAGGGGCTAGTGGAATCAAGGGATACGGGGAGAAGGCAGGCACGGGTTACTGATTGTGGATGATCAACCATGATCACAATGAATGGCGGTGTTGGCTCAAAGGGCCAAATGGCCTCCTCCTGCACCTGTTCTATGTTTCTAGGTCCGGGTAACATATCCTGATGGGTCTCCTGCCAGCAGAGTTCCTGTTCGATTAGAGGGACTCGAGCGTTTCAATACAAAAGAAGATGGAATGGTTTTATTACCCATGTCACCACCGTCCGACAAAGAGACTTTTGAAATCAAGGTAAGAAAATAACGTGACAAATAAGATGGTCAAAAAGCCTTTCAGCACATTGGCCTTCATCAGTCAGAGGACTGAGTCTAGAAGTTGGGAGGTCATGATGTAGTCACATAAGGCGTTGGTGAGGCTGCATTTAGAGTATTGTGTTCAATTCTGGGCACCGTGTTAAGTAAAAGATGTTCCACGAGGGTTGCCAACTGTCCCTTATTAGCTGAGACATTACTTATATTGGGCTAAATTCCTTTGTCCCATATGCGACCGCCCTTGTCCCATTTTAGGGCCGAGGGCGGAGGGGGGGGGCGCGCTGTAGGCCCGGACATTGTAGGCACGGACACTGTAGGCCCGGGGGCTGCTGTAGGCCCAGAAACTGTACGCCCGGACACCGTAGGCACGGACACTGTATGCCCGGACACTGTAGGCCCAGATACTGTAGGCACAGACACTGTAGGCCGGGACACTGTAGGCCCAGGGGCCGCAGTAGGCCCAGACACTGTACGCCCGGACACTGTAGGCCGGGACACTGTAGGCCCGGACTCTGTAGGCCCGGAAACTGTAGGCCCAGGAGCTGCAGTAGGCCCGGAGGCCCAGAGGCCAGGGCGCCGCCTAACCAAGGTTGCCTAGCAACCCGCCTTCCGGCCTGGGCGGCCGCCACTGATGGAGCGGGAGCACGTGGCCACTGGCTGGGTGAGGTCACGTGGGGCGCGGGGCGGTGACGTCACCTTTTGTCCCTTATTTGGGAGTGAGAGAGTTGGCAACCCCTATGTCTCACCAGCCACCCCATTTAGAGTCATCGAGTGATACAGCACTGAAACAGGCCCTTCGGCCCAACCGCCCATCATTTCAAGCTGGAAAGGGTTCAGAGAAGATTCTTGAGGATGTTGCCAGGACTAGAGGGTGTGAGCTACAGGGAGAGGTTGAGCCAGGCTGGGTCTCTATTCCTTGGAGCGCAGGAGGATGAGAGGTGATCTTATTCAGGTGTACAAAATCATGAGAGGAATAGGTCGGGTAGATGCACAGAGTCTCTTGCCCAGAGTAGGGGATCGAGGACCAGAGGACATAGATTTAAAGTGAGGGGGGGAAAGATTTAATAGGAATCTGAAGGGTAACTTTTTTCATGCAGAAGTTGGTGTGTGTGTGGAACGAGCTGCCAGAGAAGGCAGTTGAGGCTGGGACTATTGGATCATTTAAGAAACAGTCAGACAGATGCATTGATAGGTTAAGTTTGCAGGTGCTATGGGACAACCACAGGCAGGTGGTGGGACTAATGTAGCTGGGACATGTTGGCTGGTGTTGGCAGGTTGGGCCAAAGGGCATGTTTCCACGCCATATTTGACTCTATGACTCTAAATGGGGTGGCTGGTAGGACAACTTCCTGACACACAGCGAGTAGTGTGGCCTGGAACGAGCTACCAGGGGTGGTGGTGGAGGCAGATAACCATAACCCAATCCAACCTAACCCAACTCAACCCAACCCATCCCAACTCAACCCAACCCAATCCAACTCAACCCAAACCCAACCTAACTCAACCCAATCTAACCCAAACCAACGCAACTCATCCCAACCCAACTCATACCAACCCAACCCAACCCAACTCAACCCAACTCAACCCAACTCAAACTAACCTAACCCAACCCAACTCAACCCAACCTAACTCAACCCAACTAAACCCAAGTCAAACCAACCCGATCCAACCTAACTCAACCCAACCCAACCTAACTCAACCCAACCCAACCCAACTCATACCAACCCAACCCATCCCAAACCAACCCAACCCAACTCAAACCAACCCAACTCAAACCAACCCAACCCAACCCAACTCAACCTAACTCATACCAACCCAACCCAACCCAACCCAACCCAACTCAACCCAATCCAACTCAACCCAACTAAACCCAACTCAAACCAACCCAACCCAACCTAACTCAACCCAACCCAATCTAACTCAACCCAACCCAACCCAACTCATACCAACCCAACCCAACCCAACATAAACCAACCCAACCCAACTCAAACCAACCCAACCCAACTCATACCAACCCAACTCATACCAACCCAACTCAACCCAACCCAACTCAAACCAACCCAACCCAACCCAACCCAATTCAACCTAACTCATACAAACCCAATCCAACCCAACTCATACCAACCCAACTCAACCCAACCCAACCCAACCCAACCCAACTCAACCCAAAACCAAAACCAAACCCAACAAAACTCCCCGCCAGGTAATCGCTGGAGATGGGACGGATGGGGAGAATGGTGAAGCACGGAAGACAATTCACATGTACCAGTCAGAGAACAAGAACTATCTCCACATCACGTCCTCACCGGATGTGCTTGATGTTGACAGTCTGCTGTCTGCTGATATCAGAGTCGTTACAGCAGCGAACGCCGGGACAGTCAAGTGCTATTACTATCTGGTGAGTGCTAACATTCTCATTGCCTTCTGCGGTCAAAGTCGACAACAAGGTTCACACCAACATACAGTGACAATGGTGCTTTATTGCTCACACATGCAACTGCACCGTGAAATTCTTTTTGCATATATTACACATGCGGGCGCCATCATTTTTGGCGCCCGTTATTCCGAGTCTAACGTCGGATCAGCCCGCGCGTTCGATGTGCTGGAGCAGTTCCCGCGAACCCACGTCCCCTCCTCTCCTCGCCCCGGCCATCTTTGTGTCCCAGGGGGCACCTCATCCAGCTGACCTTGAAGGCGCTGAAGGCATTACCCCGGTTCACCCTCCCACCGGCCCTCGCCCCTCGCGTCCCACGTCTCCATCTGCTTCCCAGTTACGCCGTGCACGTGTGTATGTGTGTATGTGTGTATGTGTGTGTGTGTACATGTTAATGTGTGTTTGTGTGTGTGCGCGCGTGCGCGCTTTTGTGTACATGACAGTGTGTGTGTGTGTGTGTGTGTGTGTGTGTGTGTGTGTGTGTGTGTGTGTGGGTGTTTGTGTGTGTGTGCGCGCGCGCGAGTGTATACATGACAATGAGTGCGCGCATGTGTGTGTGAGTGTGTGTGTGTGTGTGTGTGTGTTAATATGTGCATGTTTGTGAGTGTGTGTGTGCGTGTGTTTGTGTGTGAATATGTGCATGTTTGTGAGTGTGTGTGTATATGTGTGTGTGAGTGTGTGTGTGTGTGTGTGTGAAGATGTGCATGTTTGTGAGTGTGTTTGTATATGTGTGTGTGTGTGTGTGTGAGTGTGTGTGCGAATACGTGCATATTTGAGAGTGTGTGTGTATATGTGTGCGTGTGCATGTGTTTGTGTGTGAATATGTGCATGTTTGTGAGTGTGTGCGTATGTGTGTGTATGTGTGTGTGTGTGAATATGTGCATGTTTTGAGTGTGTGTGTGTATATGTGCGTGTGTGTGTGTGAATATGTGCATGTTTGTGAGTGTGTGTGTATGTGTGTGTGTGCGTGTGTTTGTGTGTGAATATGTGCATGTTTGTGAGTGTGTGTGTATATGTGTGTGTGAGTGTGTGTGTGTGTGTGTGTGAAGATGTGCATGTTTGTGAGTGTGTTTGTATATGTGTGTGTGTGTGTGTGTGAGTGTGTGTGCGAATACGTGCATATTTGAGAGTGTGTGTGTATATGTGTGCGTGTGCATGTGTTTGTGTGTGAATATGTGCATGTTTGTGAGTGTGTGCGTATGTGTGTGTATGTGTGTGTGTGTGAATATGTGCATGTTTTGAGTGTGTGTGTGTATATGTGCGTGTGTGTGTGTGAATATGTGCATGTTTGTGAGTGTGTGTGTATGTGTGTGTGTGCGTGTGTTTGTGTGTGAATATGTGCATGTTTGTGAGTGTGTGTGTATATGTGTGTGTGAGTGTGTGTGTGTGTGAATATGTGCATGTTTCTGGTGTGTTTGTATATGTGTGTGTGTGTGTGAGTGTGTGCGAATACGTGCATATTTGAGAGTGTGTGTGTATATGTGTGCGTGTGCATGTGTTTGTGTGTGAATATGTGCATGTTTGTGAGTGTGTGTGTGTGTGTGTGTGTGTGTGTGAATATGTGCATGTTTTGAGTGCGTGTGTGTATATGTGCGTGTGTGTGTGTGTGTGTGTGTGTGTGAATATGTGCATGTTTTGAGTGCGTGTGTGTATATGTGCGTGTGTGTGTGTGTGAATATGTGCATGTTTGTGAGCTTGTGTGTATATGTGTGTGTGCGTGTGTTTGTGTGTGAATATGAGCATGTTTGTGAGTGTGTGTGTATATGTGCGTGTGTGTATGTGAGTGTGTGTGTGTGTGAATATGCATGTTTGTGAGTGTGTGTATATGTGCGTGTGTGCGTGTGTTTGTGTGTGAATACGTGCATGTTTGTGAGTGTGTGTGTATATGTGCGTGCAAGTGTTTGTGTGTGAATATGTGCATGATTATGAGTGTGTGTGCATGTGCTTGTGAGTGGGTGTGAATGTATGCATGTGTGTGTGTGTGTGTGTGTGAACACATACGCCCAGGCACGGAAATGCATACAAAAGTGAGCGTACACATGTGTCACGCGCACCGGCACGCTGAATCTCTGGGGACACGTATGGTGAGGTGGCTGCTGTGATCGTACACGTGTGGCACGGTGGCGCAGCGGTAGAGTTGCAGTCTTACAGCGCTTGCAGCACCGGAGACCCGGGTTCGATCCCGACTACGAGTGTCGTCTGTACGGAGCTTGCACGTTCTCCCCGTGACCTGCGTGGGTTTTCCCCCGAGATCTCCGGTTTCCTCCCGCACTCCAAAGACGCGCAAGGTTTGCAGGTTAATTGGCTTGGTGTAAGTGTCAATGGTCCCGAGTGTGTGCGAGGTGTGGTGTCAGTGTGCGGGGATCGCTGGTCGGCGCGGACGCGGTGGGCCGAAGGGCCCGTTTCCGCACTGTATCTCTAAACTGAACTGAACTGGAACAAACTGCTGCTCTCTGCGTAGATCATAAGCAAAGGCAAGGTTGTGAAAATGGGCCACGTGCAGAAATCAGAACTGACCAAGCTCACTGTGCCCGTGAGTGTGGAGATGGTCCCGTCCGTCCGCCTCGTCCTCTACTACTTCATCACTGTCGGTGGCAAGACAGAGATGGTCGCAAACTCCGCCTGGATCGATGTGAAAGATGTCTGTGAGGCGCAGGTGGGATTAGAAACATAAAATTGTCCCTCTGTGCGTGTGTGCGCGTGTGTGCGCGTGTGTGCGCGCGTGTGTGCGCGTGCAGGGTACCGTGAGTGTGCGGCGGGGATCGCCGGTTGGCGCGGATTCGGCGGGCCGAAGGGCCTGTTTCCGCGCTGCCTCTCCACATAGAAACACAGACAATAGGTGCAGGAGGAGGCCGCTCGACCCTTCGAGCCAGCACCGCCATTCAATGTGATCACGGCTGATCGCCCACAATCAGTGCCCCGTTCCTGCTTTCTCCCCACATCCCTTGATTCCGTTAGCCCTAAGAGCTAAATCTTGAAAGCATCCAGTGAATTGGCCTCCACTGCCTTCTGTGGCAGAGAATTCCACAGATTCACAACTCTGGGTGGAAAAGGTTTTTCCTCATCTCAGTCCAAAATGGCCGACCCCTTATTCTTAAACTGTGTGTGACCCCTGGTTGTGGACTCCCCCAACATCGGGAACATTTTTCCTGCCTCTAACCTGTCCAATCCCTTAAGAATTTTTTATGTTCCTATGAGATCCTTCTGTGTTTCAAGTAGCATGTTCGGAGGATAGTTAATGTTATCCCACTTTTCAAGAAAGGAGCGAGAGAGAAATCGGGGATGGTGGGAAAGATGCTGGAGTCAATTATTAAAGAGGTAATAACGGTGCATTAGGATAGCAGTAAAAGGATAAGTCCAAGTCAGCATGGATTTATGAAAGGGAAATCATGCTTGACTAACCTTCTGGAATTTTATGAGGATGTGACAAGTAAAATGGATGAAGGGGAGCCAGTGGATGTAGTGTATCTAGACTTTCAGAAAGCCTTTGATAAGGTCCCGCACGGGAGATTGGTGAGTAAAATTAGAGCACATGGTATTGGGGGTAGGGTGTTGACATGGATAGAAAATTGGTTGGCAGACAGGAAGCAAAGAGTAGGAGTAAACGGGTCCTTTTCAAAATGGCAGGCAGTGGCGAGTGGAGTGCCGCAAGGCTCGGTGTTGGGGCCGCAACTGTTTACCATATATATTAATGATTTGGAAGAGGGAATTAGAAGCAACACTAGCAAGTTTGCGGATGACACAAAGCTGGGTGGCAGTGTGAACTGCGAAGAGGATGTTAGGAGGTTGCAGGGTGACCTGGACAGGTTGAGTGAGTGGGCAGATGCGTGGCAGATGCAGTATAATATAGATAAATGTGAGGTTATCCACTTTGGAGGCAAAAACAAGGAGGCAGATTATTATCTCAATGGTGTTAGGTTAGGTAAGGGGGAGGTGCAGCGAGACCTGGGTGTCCTTGTACACCAGTCACTGAAAGTTGGTGTGTAGGTACAGCAGGCAGTGAAGAAAGCTAACTTCATAACGTTGGCCTTCATAACGAGAGGATTTCAATATTAGAGTGAAGAGGTCCTTCTGCAGTTGTATAGAGCCCTGGTAAGGCCACATCTGGAGTATTGTGTACAGTTTTGGTAATTTGAGGAAGGACATCCTTGTAATTGAGGCAGTGCAGCGTAGGTTCACGAGATTAATCCCTGGGATGTCGGGACTGTCACATGAGGAACAATTGAAAAGACTAGGCTTGTATTCACTGGAGTTTAGAAGGATGAGAGTGGATCTTATAGAAACATTTAAAGTTATAAAAGGACTGGACAAGCTAGACGCAGGAAAAATGTTCCCAATGTTGGGGGAGTCCAGAACCAGGGGCCACACAGTCTTAGAATAAAGGGGAGGTCATTCAAAACTGAGGTGAGAAGGAACTTATTCACCCAGAGAGTTGTGAATTTGTGGAATTTTCTGCCACAGAAGGCAATGGAAGCCAAATCATTGGATGGATTTAAGAGAGAGTTAGATAGAGCTCTAGGGGCTAGTGGAATCAAGGGATATGGGGAGAAGGCAGGCACGGGTTACTGATTGTGGACGATCAGCCATGATCACAATGAATGGCGGTGCTGGCTCGAGGGCCTGATATGTAGATATATAGAAAATAGGTGCAGGAGTAGGCCATTCGGCCCTTCGAGCCAGCTGATCATCCAGAATCAGGATCCCATCCCTGCTTTCTCCCCATATCCCTTGATTCTGTTAGGCCTAAGAGCTAAACTAAAGTAAACTAAAGATATTGTCAAGCTGGAAAGGGTTCAGAAAAGATTTACCAGGATGTTGCCCGGACTAGAGGGTGTGAGCTACAGGGAGAGGTTGAGCAGGCTGGGTCTCTATTCCTCGGAGCGCAGGAGGATGAGGGGAGGTGTACAGAATCATGAGGGGAATAGATCGCGTAGACACACAGAGTCTCTTGCCCAGAGTAGGGGAATCGAGGACCAGAGGACATAGGTTTAAGGGGAGGGGGGGAAAGATTTAATAGGAATCTGAGGGATAACTTTTTCACACAGAGGGCGGTGGGTGTGTGGAACGAGCTGCCAGAGGAGGTAGTTGAGGCTGGGACTATCCTAACGTTTAAGGAACAGTTAGACAGGTACATGGATAGGACAGAATATGGACCAAGCTCGGGCAGGTGGGACCGGTGTAGATGCGGCATGTTGGCCGGTGTGGGCAAGTTGGGCCGAATGGCCTGTTTCCACGCTGTGTCTATTCCGGTGAAGGTCAATGCTTAGAATCTGCGATTTTTTTTGTCCGATGTAGATATCGATCAATGTTGCGAAGAATGAATATTTACCCGATGAGACCGCACATATAACGATTGAAATGGGAGATGAGGGACAAGCATCACTTGCCATGGTGGACAGTGCGATCTACATCCTCAACAGCAAGAATAAACTTACAGCCAAACAGGTACGTTTAGTTCGGTTTTGTGGCGCGTCGAGAGAGGCCCGAAATAACGCGAGCCCGGGTGGTCCAGAAAGTCGGGAGCTTGATGGCTACCGCGTCGACAGCTGCGGCCTGGTCGGCGTGCGAGCTGGACGGACGGTCGGCTTTCGATCGTGTGTCCATGCTACTATGAATGGACCGTCGAGGTCACCAATGTGGCGCGTCGAGAGAGGCCCGAAATAAAGGCAAGGAGCCGGATATTTTGGGGCGTTTGATTTATTACTCAGTTATCAGACGGGTCGAGTCTGCTGGGACGGCTTCGCGCCCAAAACCTTGTCCTTATATACCTAGTCCAGGACCGCCCCCCTGGACTGGTCCATTCCCGTGCCGAGGGGTCGGTCGTGGTATGGTATGGCCCGACCCTTGGGAGCCGCCACAGTTTTGTTTATTGCCACATATTGCCATATAGTCATAGAGCATGGAAGCAGGCCCTTCGGCCCATCTTGCCCATGCCGACCAACGTGTCCCATCTCTACGGGACCTACTTGCCTGTGTTTGGACCATTCCACCAGGGCCTGTTTCCCCTCTGTATGACTCAATGGCTGTAATTAGTAAGTATGCAGATGATACTAAGATAGGTGGTGGTAGTTAATAATGAAGTAGAGTTTCAAAGTCTACAGAGAGACTTGGGCCTTTTGGAAGGGTGGGCTGAAAGATGGCAGATGGAGTTTAATGCTGATAAGTGTGAGGTGCTGCATTTTGGTAGGACAAATCAAAATAGGACGTACAGGGTAAATGGTAGGGAATTGAGGAATGCAGTGGAACAGAGGGATCTGGGAATAACTGTGCATTGTTCCCTGAAGGTGGAATCTCGTGTGGATAGGGTGGTGAAGAAGGCGTTTGGTATGCTTGCCTTTATAAATCAGAGCATCGAATATAGAAGTTGGGATGTAATGTTAAAATTGTACAGGGCATTGGTGAGGCCGAATCTGGAGTATGGTGTGCAGTTCTGGTCGCCAAATTATAGGAAGGATGTCGACAAAATGGAGAGGGTACAGAGGAGATTTACTAGAATGTTGCCTGGGTTTCAGCACTTAAGCTACAGAGAGAGGTTGAGCAGGTTGGGTCTTTATTCTTTGGAGCGTAGAAGGTTGAGGGGGGGCTTGATAGAGGTTTTTTTAATTTTAAGAGGGACGGACAGAGTTGACGTGGGTAGGCTTTTCCCTTTGAGAGTGGGGAAGATTCCAACAAGGGGACATAACTTCAGAATTAAGGGACAAAAGTTTAGGGGTAACATGAGGGGTAACTTCTTTACTCAGAGGGTGGTGGCTGTATGGAATGGGCTTCCGGTGGAAGTGGTGGAGGCAGGCTCGATTTTATTATTTAAGAGTAAATTGGATAGGTATATGGATGGGAAGGGATTGGAGGGTTATGGTCTGAGAGCGGGTAGATGAGACTAGGTCAGGGAGAATGGTCGGCGTGGACTGGTAGGGCCGAACGGGCCTGTTTCCGTGCTGTAATTGTTATATGGTTATATGGTTATATGGTTAATTGGGCCAAAGGGCCTGTTTCCAACCCTTATAGTCCTGTGACTCTATAAAAGTGTCTTAATAGAAATAATATCCAAAAATCCCCAAACGCCCGTCCACCACCATCAAAGTCCAAAACATTCTGCGTTATTGAAATGTTACTGTGTGTATCAGGGTGGCACGTAGGCGCAGCGGTAGAGTTGCTGCCTCACAGCGCCGGAGACCCGGGTTCGGTCCCGACCACGGGCGCTGTCTGTACGGAGTTTGTACGTTCTCCCCGTGACCTGCGTGGGTTTTCTCCGGGTGCTCCGGTCTCCTCCCACACTCCAAAGACGTGCAGGCTTGCTGGTTAATTGGCTACAGGTACAGTGAGGATTAGGTGCAGTGAAAGGCATTTGTTGCGTGCCAACCAAAGATACTAGAGGAGCAATAGACAATAGACAATAGGTGCAGGAGGAGGCCATTCGGCCCTTCGAGCCAGCACCGCCATTCAATGTGATCATGGCTGATCATTCTCAATCAGTACCCCGTTCTTGCCCTCTCCCCATACCCCCTGACTCCGCTATCCTTAAGAGCTCTATCCAGCTCTCTCTTGAATGCATTCAGAGAATTGGCCTCCACTGCCTTCTGAGGCAGAGAATTCCACAGATTCACAACTCTCTGACTGAAAAAGTTTTTCCTCATCTCAGTTCTAAATGGCCAACCCCTTATTCTTAAACTGTGTGTGGCCCCTGGTTCTGGACTCCCCCAACATTGGGAACATGTTTCCTGCCTCTAACGCGTCCAACCCCTTAATAATCTTATACGTTTCGATAAGACCCCCTCTCGTCCTTGTAAATTCCAGTGTATACAAGCCCAGTCGCTCCAGTCTTTCAACAGACAACAGTCCTGCCATTCCGGGAATTAACCCGGTAAACCTACGCTGCACGCCCTCAATAGCAAGAATAGCAAATAAATACCTTCGATTTGTACCAGCATCTGCAGTAGTTTTCTTACGAAGTCCCGCGTGATGTGTCTCCTTGCAGATATTCGAACGAATGAACTCCTACGACCTCGGCTGCAGTTTTGGAGGGGGTGTGGATGGTGCGCACGTGTTCATGGACGCCGGGCTGGCCTTCATCTCCAACACCGGTGCCTCAAAGATTCGAGAAGGTGAGCAGAAGGCTTGCGGAAGGGAGAGGATAGACGCGGAAAGCTGGAGTAACTCAGCCACTCAGGCAGCGTCTCTGGAGAGAAGGGGTGGGTGACGTTCGGGGCCTCGACCCTTCTTCAGACCGAGAATCGGGGGGAGAGGGAAGCGTGAGGTACAGGCGGCGACGTAGAGAGATTAGTGGGCTAAATTAGAGCACATGGTATTGGGGGTAGGGTACTGACATGGATAGAAAATTGGTTGGCAGACAGACAGCAAAGAGTGGGGATGAATGGGTCCCTTGTGAGCCATTTTGGGCCCCATATCTGAGGAAGGATGTGCTGGCTCTGGAGAGGGTCCAGAGGAGGTTTACGAGAACGATCCCAGGAATGAGTGGGTTAACCCATGATGAGCGTTTGTCAGCACTGGGCCTGTACTCGCTGGAGTTTAGAAGGATGTACCAATGTTCTACAGATTCACGATCAGTTCCTGTGGATTGGAGGGTAGCTAATGTTGTCCCACTTTTTAAGAAAGGAGGGAGAGAGAAAACGGGAAATTATAGACCAGTTAGTCTGACGTCAGTGGTGGGGAGGATGCTGGAGTCAATTATAAAAGACGAAATTGCGGAGCATTTGGATAGCAGTAACAGGATCGTTCCGAGTCAGCATGGATTTACGAAGGGGAAATCATGCTTGACTAATCTACTGGAATTCTTTGTGGATGTAACTAGGAAAATTGACAGGGGAGAGCCGGAGGATGTGGTGTACCTCGACTTTCAGAAAGCCTTCGACAAGGTCCCACATAGGAGATTAGTGGGCAAAATTAGAGCACATGGTATTGGAGGTAGGGTACTGACATGGATAGAAAATTGGTTGGCAGACAGAAAGCGAAGAGTGGGGATAAATGGGTCCCTTTCAGAATGGCAGGCAGTGACTAGTGGGGTACCGCAAGGCTCGGTGCTGGGACCGCAGCTATTTACAATATACATTGATGGCTTGGATGAAGGGATTAAAAGTACCATTAGCAAATTTGCAGATGATGCAAAGCTGGGTGGCAGTGTGAACTGTGAGGAAGATGCTATGAGGTTGTAGGGTGACTTGGACAGGTTGTGTGAGTGGGCGGATGCATGGCAGATGCAGTTTAATGTGGATAAGTGTGAGGTTATCCACTTTGGTGGTAAGAATAGAAAGGCAGAGTATTATCTGAATGGTGTCAAGTTAGGAACAGGGGACGTACAACGCGATCTGGGTGTCCTAGTGCATCAGTCACTGAAAGGAAGCATGCAGGTACAGCAGGCAGTGAAGAAAGCCAATGGAATGTTGGCCTTCATAACAAGAGGAGTTGAGTATAGGAGCAAAGAGGTCCTTCTACAGTTGTACAGGGCCCTAGTGAGACCACACCTGGAGTACTGTGTGCAGTTTTGGTCTCCAAATTTGAGGAAGGATATTCTTGCTATTGAGGACGTACAGCGTAGGTTTACTAGGTTAGTTCCCGGAATGGCGGGACTGTCGTATGTTGAAAGACTGGAGCGACTAGGCTTGTATACACTGGAATTTAGAAGGATGAGAGGGTATCTTATTGAATCATATAAGATTATTAAGGGATTGGACACGTTAGAGGCAGAAAACATGTTCCCAATGTTGGGGGAGTCCAGAACCAGGGGCCACAGTTTAAGAATAAGGGATAGGCCATTTAGAACGGAGATGAGGAAAAACTTTTTCAGTCAGAGAGTTGTGAATCTGTGGAATTCTCTGCCTCAGAAGGCAGTGGAGGCCAATTCTCTGGATGCTTTCAAGAGAGAGCTAGATAGAGCTCTTAAGGATAGCGGAGTCAGTGGGTATGGGGAGAGGGCAGGAACGGGGTACTGATTGAGAATGATCGGCCATGATCACATTGGATGGCGGTGCTGGCTCGAAGGGCCGAAAGGCCTCCTCCTGCACCTATTGTCTATTGTCTATGAGTTACTAGACAATGAGACTCAACAAGACGACTTTGATACCAGTACAACGACTTGGGTCGGGGTGGGGATGGAGGGAGAGGGAAAGCAAGGGTTACAGACTGATGTCAGGGGAGGGGGGCGGGACAAAGATAGAATGTAGTTGGAGACAGGAAAACTAGTGGGAGAACTGGGAAGGGGGAAGGAATAGAGAGGGAAAGCAGGGACTATCTGAAGTTGGAGAAGTCAATGTTCATACCGCTGGGGTGTAAGCTGCCCGAGCGAAATATGAGGTGCTGTTCCTCCAATTTGCACTGGGCCTCACTCTGACAGTGACAGTGGCTTCAATGGATGTTATAAAAACATGAATGAAGATGGGGGGGGCCTCATTGAAACGTACAGAATAGTGAGCGGCCTGGATAGAGTGGATGTGGAGAGGATGTTCCCACTGGTGGGAGAGTCTAGGACCAGAGGGCACAGCCTCAGAATTAAAGGACGTTCCTTTAGGAAGGAGATGAGGAGGAATTTCTTTAGTCAGAGGGTGGTAAATCTAGAGGAATTCTTTGCCACAGAAGGCTGTGGAGGCCACAAGTCAGTGGATATTTTTCAGGCAGAGATAGATGGATTCTTGATTGGTGCGGGTGTCAGGGGTCATGGGGAGAAGGCAGGAGAATGGGGTTGGGAGGGGGAGAGATGGACCAGGCGTGATTGAATGGCGGAGTGGACTCGATGGGCCGAATGGCCTCATTCTGCTCCCGGATGGTCTCTGGCGCTGTGAGGCGGCAACTCGACCGAGAGGGGGAGAGATGGACCAGGCGTGATTGAATGGCGGAGTGGACTCGATGGGCCGAATGGCCTCATTCTGCTCTCGGATGGTCTCTGGCGACGTGAGGCGGCAACTCGACCACTGCGCCACGCTCTAATTCACTGTCTGTTGCCTCCTGACAGGTTTGTCCTGCAGAACGCAGGGGCGGACGAAAAGGTCACTTAACCTCCAGATGGAGTACATGGGAAAATGTAAGAAACGGTTTGCGATCCCGTTCATTCGTGGAAAAAAACGTTTGAAAAATTTGCCATTCTGAAATAAAAACAGGGGGGGGTGGGGTTGTGGATCACATGCAGGCAGACGAATGTAGTTTAACTCAATACGGTGGAGCGGCAGTAGAGTTGCCGCCTCACAGCGCCAGAGGCCCTGGTTCGATCCTGACCACTTTTTTTTTTTTTTTTTTTTTTTTTTAAATATATAAAAGTTTTATTCTAAAGAAAAACATACAAACATACTAAGCAAAATGTGATCAAACAAAAGCCGCCTGTATCGGCCGTTTACAAATTAAACAATTATTACATTAAAATCCCGCCATCTCTGTCAACAATACATTCAACCCCCCGCGGCGACCAGCGTTCCCGGACGGCCTCCAGAGTCCTCGTGGACACCGCGTGTTCCCTCTCCAGGGACACGCGGGCACGGACGTAAGCCCGGAACAGGGGTAGGCAGCCGACTTCTGTGAGGCCGTCGACTGCCCGCTGCCTGGACCCGCGGATGGCCATCTTGGCCAGGCCCAGGAGCAGACCGACAGGGAGACCCCCTCCTCCCTCCTGACCCTCCCCCCTCTGTACCGGGTGCCCAAAAATTAAAAGCACCACGGGTGCTGTCTGTACGGAGTTTGTACGTTCTCCCCGTGTCCTGCATAGGTCTTCTCCCACATCTTCCATTTCCTCCCACACTTCAAAGTCGCACAGGTTTGTAGCTTAATCGGCTTGGTAACATTGTAAACCAACTGTGTGAAAAAGTTGCCCCTCAGATTCTTATTAAATCTTTTCCCCCTTCACCTTGAACCTGTATCCTCTGGTCCTCGATTCCCCTACTCTGGGCAAGAGACTCTGTGCGTTTACCCGATCTATTCCCCTCATGATTTTCCACACCTCTATAAGATCTCCCCTCATCCTCCTGCGCTCCATGGAATAGAGACCCAGCCTGCTCAACCTCTCCCTGTAGCTCACACCCTCTAGTCCTGGCAACATCCTCGTAAATCTTCTCTGAACCCTTTCAATAGACAATAGACAACAGACAATAGGTGCAGGAGGAGGCCATTCGGCCCTTCGAGCCAGCACCGCCATTCAATGTGATCATGGCTGATCATTCTCAATCAGTACCCCATTCCTGCCTTCTCCCCATACCCCCTGACTCCGCTATCCTTAAGAGCTCTATCTAGCTCTCTCTTGAATGCATTCAGAGAATTGGCCTCCACTGCCTTCTGAGGCAGAGAATTCCACAGAGTCGCAACTCTCTGACTGAAAAAGTTTTTCCTCATCTCCGTTCTAAATGGCCTACCCCTTATTCTTAAACTGTGGCCCCTGGTTCCGGACTCCCCCCATCATCGAGAACATGCTTCCTGCATCTAACGTGGCCAACCCCTTAATGGTGGCACGGTGGCGCAGCGGTAGAGTTGCTGCCTTACAGCGAATGCAGCGCCGGAGACTCAGGTTCGATCCTGACTACGGGCGCCGTCTGTATGGAGTTTGTACGTTCTCCCCGTGACCTGCGTGGGTTTTCTCCGAGATCTTCGGTTTCCTCCCACATTCCAAAAACGTACAGGTATGTAGGTTAATTGACTGGGTAATATGTAAAAAAAATCGTCCCTAGTGTGTGTAGGATAGTGTTAGCGTGCGGGGATCGCTGGGCGGCGCGGACTCAGTGGGCCGAAGGGCCTGTTTCCGTGCTGTATCTCTAAATCTTAATCTAAACGGCCAACCCCTTATTCTTAAACTGTCGGCCCTGGTTCTGGACTCCCCCAACATTCGGAACATGTTTCCTGCCTCTAGCGTGTCCAACTCCTTAATAATCTTACACGTTTGACAACATCTTTCCGATAACATGGTGCCGGGAGATTTTCAGGTTTGTGTTATACTTCGTGGTCCGGTACCTGTTGTACCTTTGTTATGACCCTGGACGGACCACAAGTACACGTGTGTAAAAAGTTACAATGCTGGAGCTTAACTCCAGGCTGTTTATTCCACGGCCACCTGGAACCAGAGTGCCCACCTAATCACCTCATTCCCTTATATACATGTTACTACGCAGGCAAACAAAGTAGTCCTTGTGACACAACAAAGTAGTCCCAGCAATATCACAGCGGTAGAGTTGCTGCTTTACAGCGAATGCAGCGCCGGAGACTCAGGTTCGATCCTGACTACGGGTGCTGCACTCTAAGGAGTTTGTACGTTCTCCCCGTGACCTGCGTGGGTTTTCTCCGAGATCTTCGGTTTCCTCCCACACTCCAAAGACGTACAGGTATGTAGGTTAATTGGCTGGGTAAATGTGAAAAAATTGTCCCTAGTGGGTGTAGGATAGTGTTAATGTACGGGGATCACTGGGCGGCACGGACTTGGAGGGCCAAAAAGGCCTGTTTCCGGCTGTATATATATGATATGATATGATATGATCCCCCTTGTCTTATATAAAATCTTTCCAGTGTATACAAGCCTAGTCGCTCCAGTCTTTCAACATATGACAGTCCTGCCATTCCGGGAATTAACCTACCAGATCTCGTTGTACGTTCACTTTTCCTAACTTGACACCATTCAGATAATACTCTGCCTTCCTATTCTTACCACCAATGTGGATAACCCCACACTTATCCACATTAAACTGCATCTGCCATGCATCCGCCCACTCGCCCAACCTGTCCAAGTCACCCTGCAACCTCACAGCATCCTCCTCACAGTTCACTTTGGTTTGCTTGGGTTTTTCCTTTATCTTTCTAGGGCTAAAATATATTCAACAAACACAACTAAAACACAATTGCTTTTTTCGCTGTCATGGTGGTCACTCCTCAGCAGGTGGTCACTCATCTCCGGGAGGTCACTCATCTCCGGGTGGTAGGCATGCAGGTGCAGCAGGCAGTGAAGAAAGCCAATGGTATGTTGGCATTCATAGCGAGGGGATTTGAGTATAGGAGCAGGGAGGTTCTGCTGCAGTTGTACAGGGCCTTGGTGAGACCGCACCTGGAGTATTGCGTACAGTTTTGGTCTCCTAATCTGAGGAAAGACATTCTTGCCATAGAGGGAGTACAGAGAAGGTTCACCAGATTGATCCCTGGGATGGCAGGACTTTCATATGAAGAAAGACTGGATAGACTCGGCTTGTACTCGCTGGAATTTAGAAGATTGAGGGGGGATCTTATAGAAACTTACAAAATCCTTAAGGGGTTGGAGAGGCTAGATGCAGGAAGATTGTTCCCGATGTTGGGAAAGTCCAGAACAAGGGGTCACAGTTTAAGGATAAGGAGGAAGTCTTTTAGGACCGAGATGAGAAAGTTTTTTTTCACACAGAGAAGTCAAGTCAAGTCAAGTCAAATTTATTTGTCACATACACATACTCGATGTGCAGTGAAATGAAAGTGGCAATGCCTGCGGGTTGTGCACAAAAATAATTACAGTTACAGCATATAAATAAAGTTAATAAGTTACTAAACATAGCACAAAAAGTGTCGACAAAAATTTAGTCTCTGGGGTTATCAAAGTTGACAGTCCTGATGGCCTGTGGGAAGAAGCTCCGTCTCATCCTCTCCGTTTTCACAGCGTGACAGCGGAGGCGTTTGCCTGACCGTAGCATCTGGAACAGTCCGTTACTGGGGTGGCAGGGGTCCCTCATGATCTTGCTTGCTCTGGATCTGGAGTGGTGAATCTGTGGAATTCTCTGCCACAGAAGGTAGTTGAGGCCAGTTCATTGGCTATATTTAAGAGAGAGTTAGATGTGGCCCTTGTGGCTAAAGGGATCAGGGGGTATGGAGAGAAGGCAGGTACAGGCTACTGAGCTGGATGATCAGCCATGATCATATTGAATGGCGGTGCGTACAGGCTCGAAGGGCCGAATGGCCTACTCCTGCACCTATTTTCTATGTTTCTGTTTCTATGGTCACTTGTGATACAACAAAGTAGTACCTGCAATATCACAACAGTTTGCTGGCGTATAGGTTGGCCTCACGCCAACCCGCGGTGTCTCAGACAAAAGAGACTCCCCCCCTCGTCTCCTTCCTCCTTACGCGAGTTAACTGTGTCTGTATCTTAGTGGGCCAGTACAAGGATGAAAGGCTGAAGAGCTGTTGCAAGGACGGCATCACCTTGATCCCAATGAAGAAGCGGTGTGACGACCGGGCGAAGAGGGTGCGGGAGGAGAGGTGTCGGGAGACCTTCCTTGACTGCTGCCATTATGCCAGGGAGCTGAGAAGAAACCAGACCTACGCGGAGGAAGCATTGGGGAGATGTAAGTGTTGGCGTGTGGAAGCACAGAAACACAACCACAACCACACTTTACTAGCCAAGCGTGCTTTGCAACACACGAGGAATTCCATTTGCCGTACAGTCACGCCAATAAAAAGCAACAGGACCCACAAAGTACATGTTAACATGAACATCCCCCACAGTGACCCCTCCACATTCCTCACTGTGATGGAAGGCGACAAAAGAGTTCAATCTCTTCCCTTCTTTGTTCTCGGGGGGGCCTCGAACCTTCCGTTGACGGGACGATCTTGACTCCCGTAGCCGGCGGCGTTTGTGCGCTCCGCGTCAGGGCGATCAAGCTCCCGCATTGGGGGGGAATCTCAGCTCCCCCACGCGGGACGATCTTCCCCGGGTCGGGGCTGGTCGAACCTCGTGTGGTTTGGAGCTTCCCGACATCGGACAGCTAATGTTGTCCCACTTTTTAAGAAAGGAGGGAGAGAGAAAACGGGAAATTATGGCGGCACGGTGGAGCAACGGTAGAGTTGCTGCTTTACAGCGAATGCAGCGCCGGAGACTCAGGTTCGATCCTGACTACGAGCGCTGCCTGTACGGAGTTTGTACGTTCTCCCCGTGACCTGCGTGGGTTTTCTCCGAGATCTTCGGTTTCCTCCCACACTCCAAAGACGTACAGGTATGTAGGTTAATTGACTGGGTAAATGTAAAAATTGTCCCTAGTGTGTGTAGGATAGTGTTAATGTGCGGGGATCGCTGGGAGGCGCGGATTTGGTGGGCCGAAAAGGCCTGTTTCCGCGCAGTATCTGAAATATGAAAAAATAAAATAAAACAAATACCAGTTAGTCTGACATCAGTGGTGGGGAAGATGCTGGAGTCAATTATAAAAGGCGAAATTGCGGAGCATTTGGATAGTAGTAACAGGATCGTTCCGAGTGAGCATGGATTTACGAAGGGGAAATCATGCTTGACTAATCTTCTGGAATTCTTTGAGGATGTAACCAGGAAAATTGACAGGGGAGAGCCGGAGGATGTGGTGTACCTCGACTTTCAGAAAGCCTTCGATAAGGCCCCACATAGGAGTTTAGTGGGCAAAATTAGAGCACATGGTATTGGGGGTAGGGTACTGACATGGATAGAAAATTGGTTGGCAGACAGAAAGCAAAGAGTGGGGATAAATGGGTCCCTTTCAGAATGGCAGGCAGTGACTAGTGGGGTACCGCAAGGCTCGGTGCTGGGACCGCAGCTATTTACAATATACATTAATGACTTGGATGAAGGGATTAAAAGCACCATTAGCAAATTTGCAGATGATACAAAGCTGGGTGGTAGTGTGAACTGTGAGGAAGATGCTATGAGGTTGCAGGGTGACTTGGACAGTTTGTGTGAATGCATGACAGATGCAGTTTAATGTGGATAAGTGTGAGGTTATCCACTTTGGTGGTAAGAATAGGAAAGCAGAGTATTATCTGAATGGTGTCAAGTTAGGAACCGGGGACGTACAACGAGATCTGGGTGTCCTAGTGCATCAGTCACTGAAAGGAAGCATGCAGGTACAGCAGGCAGTGAAGAAAGCCAATGGAATGTTGGCCTTCATAACAAGAGGAGTTGAGTATAGGAGCAAAGAGGTCCTTCTGCAGTTGTACAGGGCCCTAGTGAGACCGCACCTGGAGTACTGTGTGCAGTTTTGGTCTCCAAATTTGAGGAAGGATATTCTTGCTATTGAGGGCGTGCAGCATAGGTTTACTAGGTTAATTCCCGGAATGGCGGGACTATCATATGTTGAAAGACTGGAGCGACTAGGCTTGTAAACACTGGAATTTAGAAGGATGAGAGGAGATCTTATCGAAACGTATAAGATTATTAAGGGGTTGGACACGTTAGAGGCAGGAAACATGTTCCCAATGTTGGGGGAGTCCAGAACCAGGGGCCACACAGTTTAAGAATAAGGGGTAGGTCATTTAGAACAGAGATGAGGAAAAACTTTTTCAGTCAGAGAGTTGTGAATCTGTGGAATTCTCTGCCTCAGAAGGCAGTGGAGGCCAATTCTCTGGATGCATTCAAGAGAGAGCTAGATAGAGCTCTTAAGGATAGCGGAGTCAGGGGGTATGGGGAGAAGGCAGGAACGGGGTACTGATTGAGAATGATCAGCCACGATCACATTGAATGGCGGTGCTGGCTCGAAGGGCCGAATGGCCTCCTCCTGCACCTATTGTCTATTGTCTATCGAAACTAGGCCGTAAATTAAAACTCAAAGGTGAAATCTTATCTTCAGCGTCCGGGACTAACGACAACAGTTTCATCGATCTGACGCAACTTCAAGTCCGTAGTTACTTCCCACAAAGCACCCTCTGGACGACATTGAAAGACTTGGACAAAGGCAGCAAAAGGTACGGATCATAAACTCATCAGCTCATCAGTTTAAAGGAGCAGAATTAGGCCATTCGGTCCATCAGGTCCACTCCACCATTCAATCATGGCCGATCTATCTCTCCCTCCCAACCCCATTCTCCTGCCTTCCCCCCGTAACCCCTGACACCCGCACTGATCAAGAATCTATCCATCTCTGCCTTAAATATATCCACTGACTTGGCCTCCACCAAAGGTACTAGAGGGGCAAGATGGACCACTATGTCGACATCGCCTGTACTGAAGTGTAGTACGCAAAGGAGCGTAACGTCCGCCATTTTAGTAAGCAAAACCCACCGTTCGCTCGGCCTCTCGCAGTGTAATCAGTGTTTTGGCGGAACAGTGTGTGTGATGATACCATTAAAATGCAGAATATATCTCATCTATCAATTCACAATTCATCTTTTTCTTTTTAAATGTTTCAGCAAGTTTCTGCCTACTAAAATGGCGCCGTTACGTCCTACGGTTTTTAAGGTCGAGTGGTCTATCTTTGGTCTCTATTGGAGAGATCTCCAAAGATCTCTATTACCTTCGGTCTCCACGGCCTTCTTTGGCAATGAATCCCACAGATTCACCACCCTCTTGACTAAAGAAATTCCTCCTCATCTCCTTCCTAAAGGAACGCCCTTTAGTCTCTGGTCCTAGACTCTCCCACTAGTGGAAACATCCTCTCCACATCCACTCCATCCAGGCCTTTCACCGTTCATAAGTTTCAATCAAGTCCCTCCTCGTCTATTAGACAATAGACAACAGACAATAGGTGCAGGAGTAGGCCATTCAGCCCTTCGAGCCAGCACCGCCATTCAATGCGATCATGGCTGATCACTCTCAATCAGTACCCCGTTCCTGCCTTCTCCCCATACCCCCTCACTCCGCTATCCTTAAGAGCTCTATCCAGCTCTCTCTTGAAAGCATCCAACGAACTGGCCTCCACTGCCTTCTGAGGCAGAGAATTCCACACCTTCACCACTCTCTGACTGAAAAAGTTCTTCCTCATCTCCGTTCTAAATGGCCTACCCCTTATTCTTAAACTGTGGCCCCTTGTTCTGGACTCCCCCAACATTGGGAACATGTTTCCTGCCTCTAATGTGTCCAATCCCCTAATTATCTTATATGTTTCAATAAGATCTCCCCTCATCCTTCGAAATTCCAGTGTATACAAGCCCAATCGCTCCAGCCTTTCAACATACGACAGTCCCGCCATTCCGGGAATTAACCTAGTGAACCTACGCTGCACGCCCTCCATAGCAAGAATATCCTTCATGGGCATCATTCCTGATACTTAATGGTGATTTATGATTTTGTTTTGTTTTCGTAGGGTGCAAGTTAACCTTCCTAGTTCCATAACTACTTGGGAAATTCAAGCCGTTGGCATGTTTAAGAATAAAGGTGAAAACCTTTCGGGTCTGAGATTTATGAACTCGATCGAAAGATACAGCATGGAACCAGGCCCTTCGGCCCACCCAGTCCGCGTCGACCAGCGATCACACGTTCACACACTAGTTCTACGTTATCCCACTTTCTCACCCACTCAGGGGGACAATTAATCTCCTGTCCATCGAACTACACCTCCAGCACCCTAGCACTATCCTACACGCGAGGGACAATTTACAATTTACAGAACCATTTCGGTAGCTTGGGGATCTTATCGAAACGTATAAGACAGAGTAGAGTGGGCGGCACGGTGGCGCGGCGGTAGAGTTGCTGCCTTACAGCGAATGCAGCGCCGGAGACCCGGGTTCCATCCTGACTCCGGGCGCCGTCTGTACGGAGTTTGTACGCTCTCCCCGTGACCTGCGTGGGTTTTCTCCGAGATCTTCGGTTTCCTCCCACACTCCAAAGACGTACAGGTATGTAGGTTAATTGACTGGGTAAATGTAAAAATTGTCCTTAGTGGGTGTAGGATAGTGTTAGTGTGCGGGGATCGCTGGGCGGCACGGACCCGGTGGGCCGAAGGGCCTGTTTCCGCGCAGTATCTATCTCTAAAGTATCTCTAAGATTATTAAGGGGTTGGACACATTAGAGGCAGGAAACATGTTCCCAATGTTGGGGGAGTCCAGAACCAGGGGCCACAGTTTAAGAATAAGGGGTAGGCCATTTAGAACGGAGATGAGGAAAACCTTTTTCAGTCAGAGAGTTGTGAATCTGTGGAATTCTCTGCCTCAGAAGGCAGTGGAGGCCAATTCCCTGAATGCATTCAAGAGAGAGCTAGATAGAGCTCTTAAGGATAGAGGAGTCAGGGGGTATGGGGAGAAGGCAGGAATGGGGTACTGACTGAGAATGATCAGCCATGATCACATTGCATGGCGGTGCTGGCTCGAAGGGCCGAATGGCCTCCTCCTGCACCTGTTGTCTATTGTCTATTGGTAGCGCAGCAGTAGAGTTGCCGCCTTACAGCGAATGCAGCGCCAGAGACCCGGGTTCGATCCCGACTACGGGCGCTGCCTGTACGGAGTTTGTACGTTCTCCCTGTGACCTGCGCGGGTTTTCCCCGAGATCTTCGGTTTCCTCCCACACTCCAAAGACGTGCAGGTTTGTAGGTTAATTGGTTTGGTATAAGTGTAAATTGTCCCTGGTGTGTGTAGGATAGTGTTAGCGTGCGGGGATCGCTGGTCGGCGCGGACTCGGTGGGCCGAAGGGCCTGTTTCCACACTGCGTCTCTAAACTAAACTAAACTAAACTAAACTAAAGGAGCTTTTAACTATACCTCGGTACTGTACATGTGACAATAAATGAAACGAAGCCAAAACTAAATCAAGATAGATTGACACAGAAAGCCGGAGTAACTCAGCTTCTCTGGAGAGAAGGAATGGGTGGCGTTTCGGGTCGAGACCCTTCTTCAGACTGAGAGTCGGGGGAGAGGGAAAAGAGAGATATAGACAGCAACGTAGAGGGATACAGAAGAAATGAATAAAGGGTATGCAAACAAGGGACGGCGATAAAGGAAACAGGCCACTGGTAGCGTAGATAGACACAAAATGCTGGAGCAACTCAGCGGGTCGGGCAGCATCTCTGGAGAGAAGGATTGGGTGACGTTTCGGGTTGAGACCCTTCCTTCAGCAGTGGGCTCGGTGAAAACGAGTCATTGACAATGAGACTCGACAAGCCAACTTTGAAACTGGCACAACGACTTCAGTTCCGTTTAGTTTATTGTCACGTGTACCGAGGTACAGTGAAAAGCTTTTGTTGCGTACTAACCAGTCAGCGGAAAGACAACACACGATTGCAATCGAGCCGTCCACAGTGTACAGACACTTGATAAGGGGAATAACATTTAGTGCAAGGTAAAGCCAGCAAAGTCCGATCAAGGATAGTTCAAGATTTCAAGATCAATTTATTGCCACATGCACTAATTAAGGTACAGTGAAATTTGAGTTACCTTACAGACATACTGAGTGAAAAGCAACAACACACACAGCCACAGAAAGTAAAATTTACCATAAACATCCACCACAGCTGGTTCCACGTTCCTCACTGTGATGGAAGGTAATAAAGTTCAATCAGCTTCCTCTTTGTTCACCCGCGGTCGGGGCTGTTGAACCGTCCGCGGTCGCCGCTGCCGACTGTCCGAGGCCCTCGCGTCGGGGCGATCGAAACTCCCCGCGTGGGGACGGTCGAAACTCTCTCCGCGGCACGGAGCTCCCGGGTCGGCCTCTTCTCACCAGAGACCGCGGGGCTTCATGGCGTTAACGTCCGCAGGCCCCGCGGTCGGAGCTCTCCGCCGTCAATCCCCGGCGATGTATCGCGAGCTCCACGATGTTAAAGTCCGCGCCGCGCCCGCGGGAAAGGCCGGCAACTCCTCGAGGTCAGGCCGAGGGTCACCAATGGGGTCGATCGTAGTTCAGCGTTGATCTCCGGCTGTGGTAGGACGCGGGAGGGACAGGCAGGGGGAGGGACACGTAGACAAGGGGAGGGCCAGGGTTACTTGACGTTAGCATTTTCATGTTTATTTTCCTTACATTAAAGGTTTTTGCATTGCGGAACCCAAGACATTGAAAGTTTTCAAACAGATATTCATATCTTTACGATTACCCTACTCCGTGAAAAGAAATGAACAATTAGAAGTGAGAGCTGTAATCTATAATTATATAAACAAGGATCTTCAGGTAAGGGGAAATAATTGTACTACGGGCAGTTCTACTGTAACACAACATTCCTGTTCTTAAGAGAACTTAGTTACACAAAAATTACGTGTCGGAAGGAACTGCAGATGACGGTTTAGTTTAGAGATACAGCGCGGAAACAGGCCCTTACGGCCCACCGGGCCCGCGCCGACCAGCGATCCCCGCACACTAACACTGCCCTACACCCACTAGGGACAATTTACACACTCACCAAGCCAATTAACCTACAAACCCGCACTTCTTTGGAGTGTGGGAGGAAACCGAAGATCTCGGAGAAAACCCACGCAGGTCACAAGGGGAAAACGTACAAACTCCGTACAGGCAGCGCCCGTGGTCGGGATGGAACCCGGGTCTCCGGCGCTGCATTCGCTGTAAGGCAGCAACTCTACCGCTGCGCCACCCTAAGATATTTCTTATCGCAGATTGGCGCAAAATGCCGGAGTAACTCAGCGGGACAGGCAGCGTCTCTGGGGAGAAGGGATGGGTGACGTTTCGGGTGAAGACCCTTCTTCAGACTGAGAGTCAGGGGAAGGGAATCCAGAAACCGGAGGTGCAAAGGGACTTGGGAGAGCTGGTGCAGGATTCCCAAAAGGGTTAGTCTGCAAGTCGAATCGGTAGTAAAGAAAGCAAACGCAATGTTCAAGCATTTATTTCGAGCGGGCTTGTATACAATAACAGGGATGTAATGCTGAGGTCAGGTCCCATTTGGAATATTGTGAGCCATTTTGGGCCCCATATCTGAGGAAGGATGTGCTGGCTCTGGAGAGGATCCAGAGGAGGTTCACGAGAACGATCCCAGGAATGAGTGGGTTAACCCATGATGAGCGTTTGTCAGCACTGGGCCTGTACTCGCTGGAGTTTAGAAGGATGTTCCAACGTTCTACAGATTCAGGATCAGTTCCTGTGGATTGGAGGGCAGCTAATGTTATCCCACTTTTTAAGAAAGGAGGGAGAGAGAAAACGGGAAATTATAGACCAGTTAGTCTGACATCAGTGGTGGGGAGGATGCTGGAGTCAATTATAAAAGACGAAATTGCGGAGCATTTGGATAGCAGTAACAGGATCGTTCCGAGCCAGCATGGATTTACGAAGGGGAAATCATGCTTGACTAATCTTCTGGAATTTTTTGAGGATGTAACTAGGAAAATTGACAGGGGAGAGCCGGTGGGTGTAGTGTACCTCGACTTTCAGAAAGCCTTCGACAAAGTCCCACATAGGAGATTAGTGGGCAAAATTAGAGCACATGGTATTGGGGGTAGGGTACTGACATGGATAGAAAATTGGTTGGCAGACAGATAGCGAAGAGTGGGGATAAATGGGTCCCTTTCAGAATGGCAGGCAGTGACTAGTGGGGTACCGCAAGGCTCGGTGCAGGGACCGCAGCTATTTACAATATACATTAATGACTTGGATGAAGGGATTAAGGGTACCATTAGCAAATTTGCAGATGATACAAAGCTGTGTGGCAGTGTGATCTGTGAGGAAGATGCTATGAGGTTGCAGGGTGACTTGGACAGGTTGTGTGAGTGGGTGGATGCATGGCAGATGCAGTTTAATGTGGATAAGTGTGAGGTTATCCACTTTGGTGGTATGAATAGAAAGGCAGATTATAATCTGAATGGTGTCAAATTAGGAAAAGGGGACGTACAACGAGATCTCGGTGTCCTAGTTCATCAGTCACTGAAAGGAAGCATGCAGGTACAGCAGGCAGTGAAGAAAGCCAATGGAATATTGGCCTTCATAACAAGAGGAGTTGAGTATAGCAGCAAAGAGGTCCTTCTGCAGTTGTACAGGGCCCTAGTGAGACCGCACCTGGAGTACTGTGTGCAGTTTTGGTCTCCAAATTTGAGGAAGGATATTCTTGCTATTGAGGGCGTGCAGCGTAGGTTTACTAGGTTAATTCCTGGAATGGCGGGACTGTCATATGTTGAAAGGCTGGAGCGACTAGGCTTGTTTACACTGGAATTTAGAAGGATGAGAGGGGATCTTATTGAAACGTATAAGATTATTAAGGGGTTGGACACGTTAGAGGCAGGAAACATGTTCCCAATGTTGGGGGAGTCCAGAACCAGGGGCCACACAGTTTAAGAATAAGGGTTAGGCCATTTAAAACGGAGGTGACGGAAAACTTTTTCAGTCAGGGAGTTGTAAATCTGGGGAATTCTCTGCCTCGGAAGGCATTGGAGGCCAATTCTCTGAATGCATTCAAGAGAGAGCTAGATAGAGCTCTTAAGGATAGCGGAGTCAGGGTGTATGGGGAGAAGGCAGGAACGGGGTACTGATTGAGAATGATCAGCCATGATCACATTAAATGGTGGTGCTGGCTCGAAGGGCCGAATGGCCTCCTCCTGCACCTATTGTCTATTGTCTATTGATGAGGGGGGAACCTCATTGAAACTTAATGATTGGTCAATGTTCTGGATAGAGTGGATGTGGAGGGGATGTTTCCACTAGTGGGAGAGTCTAGGACCAGAGGGCACAGCCTCAGAATTAAAGGACATTCCTTTGGGAAGGAGATGAGGGGGAATTTCTTTAGTCAGGAGGTGGTGAATCTGTGGAATTATTTTCCACACAGGGCAGTGGAGGCCAAGTCAGTGGATATTTTTAAGGCAGAGATAGATCGATTGAATGATCATATTGAATGGCGGTGCGTACAGGCTCGAAGGGCCGAATGGCCTAATCCTGCACCTATTTTCTATGTTTCTATGTTTCTATGATTCTTGATTAGTGCGGATGTCAGAGGTTATGGTGAGAAGCAGGAGAATGGGGTTGGGAGGGAGAGATAGATCGGCCATGATTGAATGGCGGAGTGGACTTGATGGGCCGAATGGTCTAATTCTGCTCCTATCACTTATGACCTTGTGACCTTGGACACAAAATGCTGGAGTTACTCAGCGGGTCAGGCAGCATCTCGGGAGAGAAGGAACGGGTGACGTTTCAGGTCGAGACCCTTCTTCAGACTGAGTGTCAGGGGAGAGGGAGACACAGAGATAAGGAAGTGTAAGGTGTGAAAACGAGACATCAAAGGGGGTGGTGATCCAGGAAAATGTAGAATAGATCATTGTTAGATCGGAGAAGGTGACAACAAAGCAAACAGAGATAAAACGTAATACATCTCCCCCTAAACCTAAAGGGTGGCACGGTAGCGCAGCGGTAGAGTTGCTGCTTTACAGCGAATGCAGCGCCGGAGACTCAGGTTCGATCCTGACTACGGGTGCTGCACTGTAAGGAGTTTGTACGTTCTCCCCGTGACCTGCGTGGGTTTTCTCCGAGATCTTCGGTTTCCTCCCACACTCCAAAGACGTACAGGTATGTAGGTTAATTGGCTGGGTAAATGTAAAAATTGTCCCTAGTGGGTGTAGGATAGTGTTAATGTACGGGGATCGCTGGGCAGCACGGACTTGGTGGGCCGAAAAGGCCTGTTTCCGGCTGTATATATATGATATGATATGATAAACCTGTCCTATCCATGAACCTGCCTAAATGCTTCTTAAACGTTGGGATAGTCCCAGCCTCAACCACCTAGATTGATCCCTGGGATGGCGGGACTTTCATATGAAGAAAGACTGGATAGACTGGGCTTGTACTCGCTGGAATTTAGAAGGTTGAGGGGGGATCTTATAGAAACATATAAAATTCTTAAGGGGTTGGAGAGGCTAGATGCGGGAAGATTGTTCCCGATGTTGGGGGAGTCCAGAACCAGGGGTCACAGCTTAAGGATAAGGGGGAAGTCTTTTAGGACCGAGATGAGAAAACATTTCTTCACACAGAGAGTGGTGAGTCTGTGGAATTCTCTGCCACAGAAGGTAGTTGAGGCCAGTTCATTGGCTATATTTAAGAGGGAGTTAGATGTGGCCCTTTTTGCTAAAGGGATCAGGGGGTATGGAGAGAAGGCAGGTACAGGTTACTGAGCTGGATGATCAGCCATGATCATATTGAATGGCGGTGCAGGCTCGAAGGGCCGAATGGCCTACTCCTGCACCTATTTTCTATGTTTCTATGTTTCTATGTTTCTGGCAGCTCGTTCCATACACCCACCACCCTCTGTGTGAAAAAGTCACCCCTCAGATTCCAATTAAATCTTTTCCCCTTCACCTTGAACCTATGTCCTCTGGTCCTCGACTTCGGCAAAGAGACTTGACTTGATCTGTAATTTTCACACTTACACTTCCTTATCTCTGTATCTCCCTCTCCCCGACTACCAGTCTGAAGAAGGGTCTCGATCTGAAAACGTCACCCACTCCTTCCCTCCAGAGATGCTGCCTGTCCCGCTGAGTTACTCCAGCTTCTTGTGTCCATTCACGGGTGCTTGACTGTGCGGAGTTTGTACGTAATCCCCGCGTGGGTTTTCTCCAGTATCTCCGGTTTCCTCCCGCACTCCAAAGACGTACAGGTTTGTAGGCTAGTTGGCTTGGTGTAATTGTGAATCGCCCCTAGTGTGTGAAGGATAGTGTTAGTGCGCGGGGATCGCTGGTCGGCGCGGACCCGGTGGGCCGAAGAGCCTCGTTTCCGAAACTGCATCTCGAAACGAAACTATATAGAAGTCACGAATTGTGAAGCTGGAGGATGGAACCTAGATGGAAGTGGAGAGGAGGAATAGATTGTGATAATGGAGGAAGTTCTTAATTAATGCGGGTGTCAGAGGTGATGGGGAGAAGGCAGGAGAATGGGGTTGGGAGAGAGAGATAGATCAGCCCTGATTGAATGGCGGAGTAGACTTGATGGGCCGAACGGCCTAATTCTCCTCCTATCACTTATGACCTAATGAAATAGGAGAGAGGGGAGGTGAGGTTTAAAAGGGGGGGGGTGGTGGGGTTCGAGTGGGGGTGGAGGGGACTAAGGTTCGGGGTCTCGAAACTAAACTAAACTGTACGAAGTTTGTACGTTCTCCCCGTGACCTGCGTGGGTTTTGTCCGGGATCTCTGGTTTACCCCCACACTCCAAAGAGGTGCATCACTGTGATCATGGCTGATCATTCTCAATCAGTACCCCGTTCCTGCCTTCTCCCCATACCCCCTGACTCCGCTATCTTTAAGTGCTCTACTCTCTTGAAAACATCCAGTGAATAGGCCTCCACTGCCTTCTGAGGCAGAGAATTCCACAGATTCACAACTCTCTGGGTGAAAAAGTCTTTCCTCATCTCTGTTCAAAATGGCCGACCCCTTATTCTTAAACTGTGGCCCCTGGTTCTGGACTCCCCCAACATTGGGAACATGTTTCCTGCCTCTAGCGTGTCCAATCCCTTAATAATCTTATATGTTTCAATAAGATCCCCTCTCATCCTTCTAAATTCGTGTGTGTACAAGCCATTGTATGGAGTCATTTATTGTACGTTGGTATATCTAGTTAGATAATACTTTTGCTTTGAGCTTTATTTTCTGAGTTGAATGTGTGCGGAAATCACTGATAGGCTTGGATTCGGTGGGCCGAAGGGCCTCTTTCCGCACTGCGTCTCTGAAACTGGACCAAACTGAACTAAGCGAGCTTTTCACTCTACCTCGGTACACGTGACAATAAACTAAACGAACCCAGCATCTTAACTGTGGAGGAAGACGGACACAAAGTGCTGGAGTAACTCAGCGGGACAGGCAGCATCTCTGGAGAGAAGGAATGGGTGACGTTTCGGGTCGGGACATGGGAAATGAGAGATACAGACAAATGCATTCAAGAGAGAGCTAGATAGAGCTCTTAAGGATAGCGGAGTCAGGGGGTATGGGGGAGAGGGCAGGAACGGGGTACTGATTGAGAATGATCAGCCAATGATCACATTGAATGGCGGTGCGTACAGGCTCGAAGGGCCGAATGGCCTCCTCCTGCACCTATTGTCTATTGTCTATTGATGTGGAGAGATAAAGAACAATGAATGAAAGATGTGCAACAAGTAACGATGATAAAGAAACGGGCCGTTGTTAGCTGTTTGCTGCGTGAGAACGAGAAGCTGGTGCGACTTGGATGAAGGGATTAAAAGTACCATTAGCAAATTTGCAGATGATACAAAGCTGGGTGGCAGTGTGAACTGTGAGGAAGATGCTATGAGGTTGCAGGGTGACTTGGACTGGTTGTGTGAGTGGGCGGATGCATGGCAGATGCAGTTTAATGTGGATAAGTGTGAGGTTAACCACTTTGGTGGTGAGAATAGGAAGGCAGAGTATTATCTGAATGGTGTCAAGTTAGGAACAGGGGACGTACAACGAGATCTGTGTGTCCTAGTGCATCAGTCACTGAAAGGAAGCATGCAAGTACAGCAGGCAGTGAAGAAAGCCAATAGCATATTGGCCTTCATAACAAGAGGAGTTGAGTATAGGAGCAAAGAGGTCCTTCTGCAGTTGTACAGGGCCCTAGTGAGACCGCACCTGGAGTACTGTGTGCAGTTTTGGTCTCCAAATTTGAGGAAGGATATTCTTGCTATTGAGGGCGTGCAGCGTAGGTTTACTCGGTTAATTCCCGGAATGGCGGGACTGTCATATGTTGAAAGACTGGATCGACTAGGCTTGTATACACTGGAATTTAGAAGGATGAGTGGAGATCTTATCGAAACGTATAAGATTATTAAGGGGTTGGACACGTTAGAGGCAGGAAACATTGTCTATTGTCTATTGTCTATTGACTTGGGTGGGGGAGGGATGGAGAGAGAGAGGGAATGCAGGGGCTACCTGAAGTGAGAGAAGTCAATATTACGAAACCAACTGCTCACGTTTGCCTTGCAGGTTCAGGTGCGCATGAATCATGTGGATCGTCTCTGCAGCCCTGCCACTGGGGAACAGAAGGCAAGAAATGTGACGGTCAAAGAGAACTCGGCCTATTCCGTTTACTTCTCCATCGTCCCTTTAGCCATTGGGAACATCCCAATCACAGTGGTGGCGAGCAACGATGAATGGGGGGTTGTCGATGTAGTCAGGAAGCAACTCAAAGTGGTGGTGAGTCGAGACTGCCCGACATAAGGTTTTTGTTTGGAGAGACAGCGCGGAAACAGGCCCTTCGGCCCGCCGAGTCCGTGCCGACCAGCGATCTCCCCGCACACTGACGCGATCCCACACACACACACACACACACACACACACACACACACACACACACACACACACACACACACACACACACACACACACACACACACACACACACTCACACACACACACACACACACACACACACACACACATAAACACACACAAACACACACACACACACACACACACACACTCACACACACACACACACACACACACACACACACACACACACGACAATATACAGCAGTATGAACATTGACTTCTCTAACTACAGATAGTTCCTCTGTCCCTCTCTTTCCCCTCCCCTTCCCAGTTCTCCCACTAGTCTTCCTGTCTCCGACTCCATCCTACCTGTGCCCCGCCCCCTCCCCTGACATCGGTCTGAAGATGTGGGTCTCGACCCGAAACCACACCCATTCCTTCTCTCCCGAGATGCTGCCTGACCCACTGAGTTACTCCAGCACTTTGTGTCTCCCTTCAAAATAAATTCCTCGTCATCTCCTTCCTAAAGGAGCGCCCTTTAATTCTGAGGCTGTGCCCTCTGGTCCTAGACTCTCCCACTAGTGGAAACATCCTCTCCACATCCACTCTATCCAAGGCCTTTCACTGTTCTGTACGTTTCAATGAGGTCCCCCCTCATCCTTCTGAACTCCAGCGAGTACAGGCCCCAGTGCACCCCTGCCCCTAAGACCTGCGGGTTTGTAGGTTAATTGGTCCTCTGTAAATTGCCCCCTAGTGCAGGATGGAACTAGGGCCTGCTTTGTACAGCGGTCACGGTGGCGCAGCGGTAGAGTTGCCGCCTCACAGCGCCGGAGACCCGGGTTCCATCCCGACTACGGGCGCTGTCTGTACGGAGTTTGCACGTTCTCCCCGTGACCTTGGTGGGTTTTCTCCGTGTGCTCCGGTTTTTTCCCGCTCTCCAAAGACGTTGGGTTAATTGTATTTTGATTAGTTGTAAAATTAATCAACTAGTGTGTGCAGCATAATGTTGGTGTACGATCGCTGGTCGGCACGGACTCGGTGGGCTGAAGGGCCTGTTTCCCCGCTGTATCTCTGAACTAATAGTGGGTTAGCATGTGATGAGCGTTTGTCAGCACTGGGCCTGTACCTGCTGGTCTTTAGAAGGATGAAGGGGGGACCTCATTGAAACGTACAGAATAGTGCAAGGCCTCGGTTAGAGTGGATGTGGAGAGGATGTTTCCACTAGTGGGAGAGTCTAGGACCAGAGGGCACAGCCTCAGAATTAAAGGACGTTCTTTTTGGAAGGAGAATGCCCAAAATGGCGGCGCTGCCATAGCAGCTGCGGCTTACCTGCGGTCCATTTGTCTTTGTGTTTTGTTGTTTTTTTGTCTTAATTGTAGTTGTGATGTGGTGTTTTTGTGTTTGTGTACTATGTGTGTATGTGGCTGGGAGGGGGGGAACTGTAAAATTGTAAATGTGTCCCTTCCGAACGGAGACCCGACCTTTGTTTTCTGGGTGTTGTCTCCGTTCCTGCTGCGGCCCAACCATCGGCCCAACTCCTGGAGCTGTCGGTCTCCAGGGCTCCGGTTCGCAGAGCCCGCGGACCGGACTTACCATCACCGGAGCCGGCCGTCTTCGGAGGCTGCGGGAGCGGCTGCGACTCGCCTTAGGCTCGGGCCGCGTGGATGCCGACATCAGGAGCTCCGGCAGCGGCAGCGTGTTCGCCCGCCCCGGATCGCGGGGCTTGGGGCGCGGACATTTCACCGTCCGGCGCGGCATAAAATAGGCCGCGGGATATTTCTCTGCTGGGCGGGGGCTTCAATGTCGGGAGCCACGACCGCCCCGACGTGCAGCAACAGCAGCAGCGTGTTCGCCCGCCCCGGATCGGACTTATCATCGGCAGAGCCGGCCGTCTTCGGAGGCTGCGGGAGCGGCTGCGACTCGCCTTAGGCTCGGGCCGCTGCGGACCGTCCGGCGCGGCCTCCAACCACAACAACCTGACTGCGGAGGAAGACAGCAGGAGAAGGGAAAGACATTGTGGCCTTCCATCACAGTGAGGAGAGGACTGGAGGAGACTCACTGTGATGGATGTTTTCTTGATGGATGTTTCTTTTGTGTGTTTTGGGGGTTGTGTAATATTAATGCCTATTTTGATGCTTTTGTTGTTGGACTGTGGGTGACTGAATTTCGTCCAATTTGGATGACAATAAAGCTATCTTGAATCTTGAATCTTGAGATAGATCAGCCATGATTGAATGGCGGAGTAGACTTGATGGGCCGAATGGCCTAATTCTGCTCCTACTTCTAATGGTCTTATGGTCTTATTATTTGGAGAGTGTTAGAGGAGGAATTTCTTTAGTCAGAGGGTGGTGAATCTGTGGGATTCTTTGCCACAGAAGGCCGTGGAGGCCAAGTCAGTGGATGTTTTTAAGGCGGAGATGGATAGATTGTTGATCAGTGCCGGTGTCAGGGGTTACGGGGAGAAGGCAGGAGAATGGGGTTGGGAGGGAGAGATAGGTCAGCCACGATTGAATGGCGGAGTAGATTAGATGGGCCGAATGGCCTAATTCGACTCTCCTAACCTGTGAACGTGAAATTGTAAACTATCTCATCTCTTGTCCACTCAGGGAGAAGGTGTCATGAAGACTGAAGAAACGAGCATCATGGTTAATTCCAAAGGTGAGATTAAATTTTATCTACAAGACTATGTTCCCCCATGGACTGGCAAAAATGCATCCTCCTTGTTGAAGTATAATATAGTTTTATTAGGTTAGTTTAGAGATACAGCGCGGAAACAGGCCCTTCGGCCCACCGGGTCCGTGCCGACCAGCGATCCCCGCACACCGATACCACCCTACACACACACACTGGGGACAATTTTTACATTTATACTCAAGCTAATGAATCTACAAACGTGCACGTCTTTGGAGTGTGGGAGGAAACCGGAGATCTCGGAGGAAACCCACGCAGGTCACGGGGAGAGCGTGCAAACTCCGTACAGACAGTGCCCGTAGTCGGGATCGAACCCGGGTCTCCGGCGCTGTGAGGCAGCATCTCTACCGCTGCGCCACAGTGCTGCCCTGGTGAATATATTACAGCAAGGATATGGGGTCTTTGAGGCGGTGCGGAGAGAAAGTGAAAACAGTCTTGCAAAGGGGCTTATCATTTTGAGACAATAGACAACAGACAATAGCTGCAGGAGGAGGCCATTCGGCCCTTCGAGCCAGTACCGCCATTCAATGTGATCATGGCTGATCATTCTCAATCAGTACCCCGTTCCTGCCTGGGAGTCCACATCACAGAGGATCTGACATGGACAACACACATTGCCGCACTGGTGAGTAAGGCGAGGCAGCGCCTTTACCACCTCAGACAGCTGAGGAAATTCAGAGTGTCTCTGAGGATCCTTCATTGCTTCTACTCTGGGGCTGTAGAGAGCATCCTGTCCGGCAACATCACAGTCTGGTTTGGGAACAGCTCTGCCCAGGACAGGATGGCCCTGCAGAGAGTAGTGCGTTCGGCTGAACGCACCATGGGAACTACACTCGCCCCCCTGCAGGACCTATACATCAGGAGGTGTAGATCCAGAGCCAGCAACATTATGGGGGACCCCTACTACCCCAGCAACGGACTGTTCCAGCTGCTACGGTCAGGCAAACGCCTCCGCTGTCACGCTGTGAAAACGGAGAGGATGAGACGGAGTTTCTTCCCACAGGCCATCAGGACTGTTAACTCTCATATCACCAGGGACTCATTTAATTTACTGTTTTAATTTATTTTTTGGTCAAGCACAATCCGCAGGCATTACCACTTTCATTTCACTGCACGTCTTGTATATGTATGTGACAAATAAACTTGACTTGACTCCCCATACCCTCTGACTCCGCTATCCTTAAGAGCTCTATCCAGCTCTCCCTTGAATGCATTCAGAGAATTGGCCTCCACTGCCTTCTGAGGCAGAGAATTCCACAGATTCACAACTCTCTGACTGAAAAGGTTTTTCCTCATCTCCATTCTAAATGGCCTACCCCTTATTCTTAAACTGTGGCCCCTGGTTCCGGACTCCCCCAACATTGGGAACATGTTTCCTGCCTCTAACGTGTCCAATCCCTTAATAATCTTATATATTTCAATAATATCCCCTCTCATCCTTCTAAATTCCAGTGTATACAAGCCTAGTCGCTCCAGTCTTTCAACATATGACAGTCCCGCCATTCCGGGAATTAACCTGGTGAACCTAGGCTGCACGCCCTCAATAGCAAGTCTTCAGTCTGAAGAAGGGTCTCGACCCGAAACGTCGCCCATTCCTTCTCTCCTGAGATGCTGCCTGACCCGCTGAGTTACTCCAGCATTTTGTGAATAAATGCCCTCAATAGCAAGAATGTCCTTCCTCAAATTTGGAGACCAAACCTTTAGACTAAGTTTTCGAGATACTGCGTGGAAACAGGCCCTTCAGCCCAACTTGCCTACGCCGGCCAACTTGCCCCATCTACACTAGTCCCACCTGCCTGCATTTGGCCCATATCCCTCCAAATCTGTCCTATCCATGTACCTGTCTAACTGTTTCTTAAAAGTTGAGATAATACCTGCCTCAACTACCTCCTCTGGCAGCTCGTTCCACACACCCACCACCCTCTGCGTGGGAAAGTTACCCCTGAGGTTCCTATTAAATCTTTCCCCCTTCACCTTGAACCTATGTCCTCTGATCCTCGGTTCCCCTACTCTGGGCAAGAGACTCTGTGCGTCTACCCGATCTATTCCTCACATGATTTTGTACATGAACGTGATCACGATTGTGTTTAGCGAAGTTAAGCACAGTGGCCTACTGCCTTACAGCGCTTACAGTGCCAGAGATCCGGGTTCGATCCCGACTGCGGGCGCTGTCTGTACGGAGTTTGTACGTTCTCCCCGTGACCCCCGTGGGTATTCTACGAGATCTTCGGTTTCCCCCCGCATCCCCAAAGACGTGCGGGTTTGTAGTTTAATTGGCTTGGTATAAATGTAAACATTGTCCCTAGTGTGTGTGTAGGATAGTGTTAGTGTGCGGGGATCGCTGGTCGGCGCGGACTCGGTGGGTCGAAGGGCCTGTTTCCACATTGTATCACTCAACTAAACTAAACTAAGTTGGATGACGTTTGATTTAAGATTTGTATTTACATCTGCGTTTTCTTTAACAGTAAAGAGCTCCTATGAAATTATTGAAAGCGTTCCAAGCAACATGGTGCCAGATACTGACGCCTACCTCTACATCAGAGCGAGTGGTAAGATGGACTTTTAGCTGATGAAACAGGAACATTGCTGAACATTTAGAAGGATGAGAGGGGGATCTTATAGAAACATGTAAAATTATAAAAAGGACTGGACAAGCTAGGTGCAGGAAAAATGTTCCCAATGTTGGGTGAGTCCAGAACCAGTGGCCACACACACACAGTCTGAGAATAAAGGGGAGGCCATTTTAAACTGAGTAGGAACTTTTTCACCCAGAGAGTTGTGAATTTGTGGGATTCTCTGCCACAGAGGGCAGTGGAGGCCAAATCACTGGATGGATTTAAGAGAGAGTTGGATAGAGCTCTAGGGGCTAGCGGAATCAAGGGGTATGGGGAGAAGGCAGGCACGGGTTATTGATTGTGGACGATCAGCCATGATCACATTGAATGGCGGTGCTGGCACGAAAGTGCAAAATGGCCTCCTCCTGCACCTACTTTCTATGTTTCTATGTATTGACAACAGTCACCTCCAGATTCAGGTAGAGTTTCTTCCCAGCTTTTATCAGGCAACTGAACCATCCCACCACAACAGGGGGAGGGAGACAGGGGAGAGGGAAACGAGAGATTTCTGCGATGATGTAGAGAGAGACGCAGAACAAATGAATGAAAGATACGCAAAAAAAAGTAACGATGATAAAGGAAACTGGCCATTGTCAGCTGTGGAACTCGTTGCCACAGAAGGCTGTGGAGGCCAAGTCAGTGGATATTTTTAAGGCAGAGATAGATAGATTCTTGGTTAGTGCGGGTGTCAGGGGTTATGGGGAGAAGGCAGGAGAATAGGGTTGGGAGGGATAGATAGATCAGCCATGATTGAATGGCGGAGTGGGCTCGTCGGGCCGAATGGCCTAATTCTGCTCCTTGTCACTTATGACCTCATGTCCCGCCGAGTGACCCCAACATCTTGTGTCCACCTTTGCCGTCCGTCCATTGACGATATTTGCCACTGGGGACTTTATTGAAACATATAAGATTTTTAAGGGGTTGGACACGCTAGAGGCAGGAAACATGTTCCCAATGTTGGGGGGAGTCCAGAACCAGGGGCCACACAGTTTAAGAATAAGGGGTAGGCGATTTAGAACGGAGACGAGGAAAAACCTTTTCAGTCAGAGGGTTGTGAATCTGTGGAATTCTCTGCCTCAGAAGGCAGTGGAGGCCAATTCTCTGAATGCATTCAAGAGAGAGCTAGATAGAGCTCTTAAGGATAGCAGAGTCAGGGGGTATGGGGAGAAGGCAGGAACGGGGTACTGATTGAGAATGATCAGCCATGATCACATTGAATGGTGGTGCTGGCTCGAAGGGCCGAATGGCCTCCTCCTGCACCTATTGTCTATTGTCTATTGTCCATTGTCTATTGTCTATATTGGAGGGCAATTCTCTGGATGCTTTCAAGAGAGAGTTAGATAGAGCTCTTAATGATAAGGGAGGGCATCATCTCCTCTCTTAATGATGAGAGGGGATCTTATCGAAACGTATAAGATTATTAAGGGGTTGGACACGTTAGAGGCAGGAAACATGTTCCCAATGTTGGGGGGAGTCCAGAACCAGGGGCCACACAGTTTAAGAATAAGGGGTATGCCATTTAGAACAGAGACGAGGAAAAACTTTTTCAGTCAGAGAATTGTGAATCTGTGGAATTCTCTGCCTCAGAAGGCAGCGGAGGCCAATTCTCTGAATGCATTCAAGAGAGAGCTGGATAGAGCTCTTAAGGATAGCGGAGTCAGGGGGTATGGGGAGAAGGCAGGAACGGGGTACTGATTGAGGATGATCAGCCATGATCACATTGAATGACGGTGCGTACAGGCTCTTCGTGACCCCGATGGTCTCCCACAGGCGACGTGATGGGCGACACAGTGGAGAACTCCCTGGACGCGGCGGGGATCAATAATCTGATCAGGCTGCCGACGGGATGCGTGGAGCAGACGACCATAACGATGGCGCCCGCGGCCTACGCCATCAGATACCTGGACAAGAGCGAGCAGTGGATCTACCTGAACCCCGAGCGGAAGGACCAGGCCCTCCAGCTCATCCAGTCAGGTGGACATGACCTTTAATGCCGCCCCCCTCCCAGGCCTCCCCACTCCCATTGTCACGGCCTCGCTCACTTTAGTTTAGTCTCCAGGGATGCTGCCCGACCCGCTGAGTAACTCCAGCACTTTGTGTCCTATTGTGCATTAACCCACATCTGAAGAAGGGTCTCGACCCGAAACGTCACCCATTCCTTCTCTCCTGAGATGCTGCCCGACCCGCTGAGTTACTCCAGCACTTTGTGTCTACCTTCGATTTGTACCAGCATCTGCAGTTATTTTCCTAACCAACATCGACAGTCGTTTTTTTCCACGACTTTAGTTTAGTTTAGTTTGGAGATACAGCGCGGAAACAGGCCCTTCGGCCCACCGGGTCGGCGCCGACCAGCGATCCCCGCACACTAACACTATCCCACACACACGCACACACACACACACACACACGAGGGACAATTTTTTACATTTACACCAAGCCAATTAACCTACAAACCTGGGGTAGACACAAAATACTGGAGTAACTCAGCAGGTCAGGCAGCATCTCAGGAATGAAAGAATGGGCGACGTTTCGGGTCGAGACCCTTCTTCAGACCGATCATCAGACTGAAGAAGGGTCTCGACCCGAAACGTCGCCCATTCCTTCTCTCCTGAGATGCTGCCTGACCCGCTGAGTTACCCCAGCATTTTGTGTCCGCCTTTGATTTGAACCAGCATCTGCAGTCATTTCCCTACACAGCCGACAAGTCTTTGGAGCGCGGGCGGGAGGAAACCGAAAATCTCGGAGAAAACCCGCGCAGGTCACGGGGAGAACGTGCAAACTGCGTACAGACGGCGCCCGTGGTCGGGGTCGAACCCGGGGTCTCCGGCGCTGCATGCGCTGTGAGGCGGCAACTCTACCGCCGCGCCACCGTGACCGCCGCCAATGGTGGAGTCACGGGGCACAGAAACAGACCCTGCCAACCTGCAGAGAGGGAGGGAGGAGGGGGGAGGAGAGGGGAGGGGGGGGAGGGGAGGAGAGGGGAGGGGAGGGGGAGGAGAGGGGAGTGGGGGAGGAGGAGAGGGTGCTGCACCAATGCAGGAGAGGTTTGGGCCCACTTGGTCAAGTTTGACAATAAAACACTCTTGAGTGTTGTGGAGTATTGCGTACAGTTTTGGTCTCCTAATCTGAGGAAAGACATTCTAGCCTTAGAGGGAGTACAGAGAAGGTTCACCAGATTGATCCCTGGGATGGTAGGACTTTCATATGAAGAAAGACTGGATAGACTGGGCTTGTACTCGCTGGAATTTAGAAGACTGAGGGGGGATCTTATTGAAACATATAAAATTCTTACGGGGTTGGAGAGGCTAGATGCGGGAAGATTGTTCCTGATTTTGGGGAAGTCCAGAACCAGGGGTCACAGCTTAAGGATAAGGGGGAGGTCTTTTAGGACCGAGATGAGAAAACATTTCTTCACACAGAGAGTGGTGAGTCTGTGGAATTCTCTGCCACAGAAGGTAGTTGAGGCCAGTTCATTGGCTATATTTAAGAGGGAGTTAGATGTGGCCCTTGTGGCTAAAGGGATCAGGGGGTATGGAGAGAAGGCAGGTACAGGTTACTGAGCTGGATGATCAGCCATGATCATATTGAATGGCGGTGCAGGCTCGAAGGGCCGAATGGCCTCCTCCTGCACCTATTTTCTATGTTTCTACGTTTCTATGACTCTTGTTGAGGATGGGGGGATGGGCGTTGCATCTAATGCTGACATCCCTGGCACATCCGTCAGCATCGTGGACACCAATGATGAAGGGTCTCGACCCGAAACGCCGCCCATCCCCTCTCTTCAGAGATGCCGCCTGTCCCCGCCCGGTTACTCCAGCACTTTGTGCCCATCTTCGGTTTAAACCAGCATCTGCAGTTCCTTCCTGCACACACTGAAGGAGCTGATGTCCCGCCTTCCTCACATGCAGTGTCTCCTTCACAGGTTACACCAGGCTGGTGGAGTTTAAAAGGCCGGACGGTTCTTATGGCCTCTGGAAGAATGAACCTGGCAGCACCTGGTAGGTTTGAGTTTTCAATAAACAATAGACAATAGGTGCAGGAGGAGGCCATTCAGCCCTTAGAGCCAGCACCGCCATTCAATGTGATCATGGCTGATCATTCTCAATCAGTACCCCGTTCCTGCCTTCTCCCCATACCCCCTGACTCCGCTATCCTTAAGAGCTCTATCTAGCTCTCTCTTGAATGCATCCAGAGAATTGGCCTCCACTGCCTTCTGAGGCAGAGAATTCCACAGATTCACAACTCTCTGACTGAAAAAGTTTTTCCTCATCTCCGTTCTAAATGGCCTACCCCTTATTCTTAAACTATGTGGCCCCTGGTTCTGGACTCCCCCAACATTGGGAACATGTTTCCGTTGGACTCCCCCAACATTGGGATCATGTTTCCTGCCTCTAACGTGTCCAGCCCCTTAATAAGTGGTGGGGAAGATGCTGGAGTCAATTATAAAAGATGAAATTGCTGAGCATTTGGATAGCAGTAACAGGATCATTCCGAGTCAGCATGGATTTACGAAGGGGAAATCATGCTTGACAAATCTACTGGAATTTTTTGAGGATGTAACTAGGAAAATTGACAGGGGAGAGTCAGTGGATGTGGTGTACCTCGACTTTCAGAAAGCCTTCGACAAGGTCCCACATAGGAGATTAGTGGGCAAAATTAGGGCACATGGTATTGGGGGTAGGGTACTGACATGGATAGAAAATTGGTTGACAGACAGAAAGCAAAGAGTGGGGATAAATGGGTCCCTTTCGGAATGGCAGGCAGTGACCAGTGGGGTACCGCAAGGTTCGGTGCTGGGACCCCAGCTATTTACGATATACATTAATGACTTAGACGAAGGGATTAAAAGTGCCATTAGCAAATTTGCAGATGATACTAAGCTGGGGGGTAGTGTGAATTGTGAGGAAGATGCAATAAGGCTGCAGGGTGACTTGGACAGGTTGTGTGAGTGGGCGGATACATGGCAGATGCAGTTTAATGTAGATAAGTGTGAGGTTATTCACTTTGGAAGTAAGAATAGAAAGGCAGATTATTATCTGAATGGTGTCAAGTTAGGAGGAGGGGGAGTTCAACGAGATCTGGGTGTCCTAGTGCATCAGTCAATGAAAGGAAGCATGCAGGTACAGCAGGCAGTGAAGAAAGCCAATGGAATGTTGGCCTTCATAACAAGAGGAGTTGAGTATAGGAGCAAAGAGGTCCTTCTACAGTTGTACCGGGCCCTGGTGAGACCGCACCTGGAGTACTGTGTGCAGTTTTGGTCTCCAAATTTGAGGAAGGATATTCTTGCTATGGAGGGCGTGCAGCGTAGGTTCACTAGGTTAATTCCCGGAATGGCGGGACTGTCGTATGTTGAAAGGCTGGAGCGATTGGGCTTGTATACACTGGAATTTAGAAGGATGAGGGGGGATCTTATTGAAACATATAAGATAATTAGGGGATTGGCCACATTAGAGGCAGGAAACATGTTCCCAATGTTGGGGGAGTCCAGAACAAGGGGCCACAGTTTAAGAATAAGGGGTAGGCCATTTAGAACGGAGATGAGGAAGAACTTTTTCAGTCAGAGAGTGGTGAAGGTGTGGAATTCTCTGCCTCAGAAGGCAGTGGGGGCCAGTTCGTTGGATGCTTTCAAGAGAGAGCTGGATAGAGCTCTTAAGGATAGCGGAGTGAGGGGGTATGGGGAGAAAGCAGGAACAGGGTACTGATTGAGAGTGATCAGCCATGATCGCATTGAATGGCGGTGCCGGATCGAAGGGCCGAATGGCCTACTCCCGCACCTATTGTCTATTGTCTATCTGCAGCAGTTCCTTCCCAGATATTCCTACCGGCGTCTGCAGTTCGTTCCTTCCCGCAGCTCGATAAACCTTTTGGTGCTCCACTCTCGCAGGTTAACCGCATTCATCGCTAAGATATTCTCGACTGCAAGCAAACACATCTACGTCGAGCGCGAGCACATTCGGCAAGCCGTCTTGTACGTGATCAGTTGGCAACGCGAAAATGGATACTTTCTCGATGACCAGCCTATGTGGCACCACGAATTAAAGGTTGTATAAGCCTGCCGTTCACTGTTCCTCTGTCGTTTTGAATTGAATTGAATGGATTTTATTCGCCAAGTATATATATATACACATACAAGGAATGTGCCTTAGTGCTCTGCACACAAGTAGCAACACGACACTCAGTGAACAATTAACAACAAAACTTTATAATTTACACATGCGAAGAATTAAATAAAATACCAGAGCAAAAGGAGGCTACAGAGTTTTGGCCAAAGATAATGCGTCACGGCGGCCATTTTAGTCGGCAGAAACTTGCAGAAACATTTGAATAGAAAAATAACTCAAATCTGTGAGTTGATAGATGAGATATATATTCTGCCAGGTTGGGATTACAAGACTCATAGAATAAATAAAAGACATTTATGTAAGTCTAAAATTAATGGAGGAATTGCTTTACCTAACTTTTTATTTTATTATTGGGCGGTTAATATTAAAAATATAACCTGCTGGTTGGATGATTCTGATCAACAACCGGATTGGTTAAAGATGGAGAAAGAGGATTGTTTACCATTCGATATCGGTGCGATCCTCTTAGCTCCAATAAATTTAAATAAAAAAACATATGGAGGTAATCCCATTATACATAGTGTTATCCGTACCTGGAAACAATTAAAGCTTACGTTAAAATTGAGTAAATTATCTGTTTTCCTTCCTATTGCGAATAATCCTTCTTTTAAACCGTCTGTCTTAGATAGAGGCTTTGCTCAGTGGAAAAGTTATGGAATCAAAAGGGTGGGAGATCTATATCATAAGGGAACTTTTCTCTCTTTTCAGGATTTACAGCAGAAGTACGGATTACATGTTAATAATTATTTTAGATATTTACAACTTAGAGATTATGTAAAATCACACATGCAAGAATATAAGTTTAGAGGTCCAGAAACACTTGATGTATGCCTGAATCGACATTATAACTCAAATAAATTAATATCCTTTATTTACAATACTCTCCTTGACACTGACATTCCGAACTCAGAATCTTATAGACGAGCATGGGAGGACGAATTGAATCAATTTATAATGCAAGATATATGGGATGAAAGTTTACAACATATACATCAATGTTCATTGAATACTAGACATTCCTTAATACAATTTAAAATAATACATAGATTACATTATTCGAAGACGAAATTAAATAGGATTTTTCCTAGTATCTCTCCTATTTGTGATAAATGTCAATTTCAAGAAGCTAATTTAACTCATATTTTCGTAACTTGTATAAAAATGCAAAACTTCTGGTTGGAGATTTTTAAAATAGTTTCTAAAGTTATTAATAAAAAATTAGATATGGACCCAAAATTAATTATATTAGGATTATCAGAACATATTCTGCCATTTTAATGGTATCATCACACATACTTTTCAAATCTTTTTATTAAAAAATGATAAGCATAACAGTGATATTGATTCGCAGGGATCAGGATTACATTAACAACAAATGTAACCTAAATATAAATCCAGTTTCAAAATACATATAGAAACATAGAAACATAGAAAATAGGTGCAGGAGTAGGCCATTCGGCCCTTCGAGCCAGCACCGCCATTCAATATGATCATGGCTGATCATCCAACTCAGTATCCCGTACCTGCCTTCTCTCCATACCCCCTGATCCCTTTGGCCACAAGGGCCACATCTAACTCCCTCTTAAATATAGCCAATGAACTGGCCTCAACTACCCCCTGTGGCAGAGAATTCCACAGATTCACCACTCTCTGTGTGGAAAAAAAATGTTCTCATCTCGGTCCTAAAAGACTTCCCCTTTATCCTTAAACTGTGACCCCTTGTTCTGGACTTCCCCAACATCGGGAACAATCTTCCTGCATCTAGCCTGTTCAACCCCTTAAGAATTTTGTAAGTTTCTATAAGATCCCTCCTCAATCTTCTAAATTCCAGCGAGTACAAGCCGAGTCTATCCAGTCTTTCTTCATATGAAAGTCCCGCCATCCCAGGAATCAATCTGGTGAACCTTCTCTGTACTCCCTCTATGGCAAGAATGTCTTTCCTCAGATTAGGAGACCAAAACTGTACGCAATACTCCAGGTGTGTTCTCTCCAATGCCCTGTACAACTGCAGCAGAACCTCCCTGCTCCTATACTCAAATCCCCTCGCTATGAATGCCAACATACCATTGGCTTTCTTCACTGCCTGCTGCACCTGCATGCCTACTTTCAATGACTGGTGCACCACAGCATCTCCCCTTCTCCTAATCGGCCACCATTCAGATAATAGGGTGTAGACCTCCCAGTCTCTATGTAATTATAGATAAAAGGTTAAAAGAGAACATATATATATAAACAAAAAGACAAAAAGAGAGATTTTTTTTATTTTTAATTTACCCCCTAAACTAAAATAAGCAAAAAAAAACAACAACAAAAAACAGAATCTGGGCTGCAAAAAGAAATTTCAACAGTTTAGACCCCTGTTTGTCGTCAAATCTGTTCCACCAAATAAAGGTGAAAAATTATTATAACGGCTGGAGAGGGAACAACTTATATCGTGTGAAAATATTGAATAAAGCTTCCCCAAGTCCTACCAAATTTAACCGAGGGTTCAACAATTTCACTCCTAAGTTTTTCTAAATTTAAACATGATATCGTTTCAGAATACCAATGGAGTGTGGTGGGAGGATTAGAGTCTTTCCATTGAAAAAAAAATAGATCTTCTGGCAATTAATGTAGTAAAAGCAATCAACCGCCGGGCTGAAGGGAGCAGATGAATAGAATCTAACATTGGTAGCCCAAAAATTGTTGTGATAGGATGAGGTTGTAAATCAATACCTAAAACTACAGAAATAGTATCAAAACATTTTCTTTCCAATATTTTTTCAAAAGTGGGGCAAGTGACTCAAACATATGAGTCAGCGAAGCCACCTCAGAATTACATCTATCACAACAAGTAAGATTTATATGGCCATGAAAACGCGCTAACTTATCTTTTGACATGGGCGGCACGGTAGCGCAGCGGTAGAGTTGCTGCTTTACAGCGAATGCAGCGCCGGAGACTCAGGTTCGATCCTGACTACGGGTGCTGCACTGTAAGGAGTTTGTACGTTCTCCCCGTGACCTGCGTGGGTTTTCTCCGAGATCTTCGGTTTCCTCCCACACTCCAAAGACGTACAGGTATGTAGGTTAATTGGCTGGGTAAATGTAAAAATTGTCCCTAGTGGGTGTAGAATAGTGTTAATGTACGGGGATCGCTGGGCGGCGCGGACTTGGTGGGCCGAAAAGGCCTGTTTCCGGCTGTATATATATGATAAGATATGATATGATATGTGCTCTGTGTATCATCACACATACTGTTGCCCCAAAACACTGATTGCACTGCGAGAGGCAGAGCGAACGGCGAGTTTTGCTTACTAAAATGGCGGACGTTACGCTCCTTTGCGCACTACACTTCAGTGCAGGCGGTTTCGATGGAATGGTTCATCTTGCTCCTCTAGTATCTTTGCTTTTGGCTGTTGAGTAGAGTTACTGCTCGCGGCAAAAAAGCTGTTTTTATGTCCGGCTGTGGCTGCTTTGACAGTCCGGAGTCGCCTTCCAGAGGGAAGTGCTTCAAAGAGTTTGTGGCCAGGGTGAGAGGGGTCAGAGATGATCTTGCCCGCTCGCTTCCTGGCCCTTGCAGTGTACAGTTCGTCAATGGGGGGGAGGGAGGTTGCAGCCAACAACAACCTTCTCGGCTGATCGAACGATGCGTTGCAGCCTCCGGATGTCATGCTTGGTGGCTGAGCCAAACCAGACGAAGGGTCTCGACCTGAAACGTCACCCATTCTTTCTCTCCGGAGATGCTGCCTGTCCCGCAGAGTTACTCCGGCGTTTTGGTGTCCATCTTAGGTTTTAAACCAGCACCTGCAGTTTTAGAGAGTCATAGAGTGATACAGCGTGGAAACAGGCCCTTCGGCCCAACTTGCCCACACCGGCCAACAATGTCCCAGCTACACAAGTCTCACCTGCCCGCGTTTTGGCCCATATCCCTCCAAACCTGTCCTATCCACGCACCTGTCTAACTGTTTCTTAAACGTCGGGATAGTCCCAGCCTCAACTACCTCCTCATTCCAAACACCCACCACCCTTTGTGTGAAAAAGATACCCCTCAGATTCCTATTAAAAAAAAATTCCCCTTCACCTTGAACCTCTGTCCTCTGGTCCTCGATTCCCCTACTCTGGGCAAGAGACTCTGTGCGTCTACCCGATCTATTCCTCTCATGATTTTGTACACCTCTATAAGATCCCCCCTCATCCTCCTGCGCTCCAAGGAATAGAGACCCAGCCTGCCCAACCTCTCCCTGCAGCTCAACCAACTCAACCTTTTCTCCTGTTATCAATCTCACTGGATTCAGTAGAGGCCGAACTTCAGTTACCGTTTGGATAGTTGTCACGTGTAAAGGCGGGTGGAATCACTGGCTAGTTCGCTCGCAACACAAGCTTTTCACTGTACCTCGGTTCCTCCCTCACTAACGCTATCCTACACACACTCGGGACAATTTACAACTGCACCAAGGCAATTGGATGGTCACGGTGGCGCAGCGGTAGAGTTGCCGCCTTACAGCGAATGCAGCGCCTGAGACCCGGGTTCCATCTCGACTAAGGGTGCTGTCTGTACGGAGTTTGCACGTTCTCCCCGTGACCTGCGAGATCTTCGGTTTCCTCCCACACTCCAAAGACGTGCAGGTTTATAGACAATAGGCATAGGAGTAGGCCATTCGGCCCTTCGAGCCAGGACCGCCATTCAATGTGATCATGGCTGATCATTCTCAATCAGTACCCCGTTCCTGCCTTCTCCCCATACCCCCTGACTCCGCTATCCTTAAGAGCTCTATCTAACTCTCTTTTGAATGCATTCAGAGAATTGACCTCCACTGCCTTCTGAGGCAGAGAATTCCACAGACTCACAACTCTCTGACTGAAAAAGTTTTTCCTCATCTCTGTTCTAAATGGCCAACCCCTTATTCTTAAACTGTGGCCCCTGGTTCTGGACTCCCCCAACATTGGGAACATGTTTCCTGCCTCTAACGTGTCCAACCCCTTAATAATCTTATACGTTTCGATAAGATCCCCTCTCATCCTTCTATATTCCAGTGTATACAAGCCTAGTCGCTCCAGTCTTTCAACATATGACAGTCCCTCCATTCCTGGAATTAACCTAGTAAACCTACGCTGCACGCCCTCAATAGGAAGAATATCCTTCCTCCAACATTGGGAACATGTTTCCTGCCTCTAACGTGTCCAACCCCTTAATAATCTTATATGTTTCGATAAGATCCCCTCTCATCCTTCTATATTCCAGTGTATACAAGCCTAGTCGCTCCAGTCTTTCAAAATAGGACAGTCCCGCCATTCCGGGAATTAACCTGGTGAACCTATGCTGCACGTCCTCAATAGCAAGAATATCCTTCCTCAAATTTGGAGACCAAAACTGCACACAGTACTCCAGGTGCGGTCTCACTAGGGCCCTGTACAACTGCACACAGTACTCCAGGTGCGGTCTCACTAGGGCCCTGTACAACTGCACACAGTACTCCAGGTGCGGTCTCACTAGGGCCCTGTACAACTGCACACAGTACTCCAGGTGCGGTCTCACTAGGGCCCTGTACAACTGCACACAGTACTCCAGGTGCGGTCTCACTAGGGCCCTGTACAACTGCACACAGTACTCCAGGTGCGGTCTCACTAGGGCCCTGTACAACTGCATGTTTGTAGGTTACAACTGTCCCTAGTGGGTGTAGGGTAGTGTTAGTGTGCGAGGATCGCTGGTCGGCGCGGACCCGGTGGTCCTAAAGGGCCTGTCTCCGCGCTGTATCTCTAACCGAAACTAATTAACCAACAAACCTACAAATCTTTTACTGATCGCTTGATGTTTATTTTAGGGTGGAGTTTCCGGGATCGAGAAGCAGGTTTCCTTGACCGCTTTTGTGACCATCTCGTTCGTGAATGCTTTGCCATCCTTCCAAGATGATGTCGGCGAAAGACAACGTGTGGTAAGGCTCGACGCATGGCATTCCGAGTGTGGCGTTCTGTTTCCGCGTCAAGGGGAAAGATCTCGTCGGGCTGGAAAGGGCGCGGGGAATAGCAACACAATAATCTCACGGCCTCCTGGATGCAGAAAGGTGCTCCAGGTGTGAAGGAGCCTCTCGTCTTTGTCAGGTGGACAACCTACGGTAGGACCTCCTCCTCGTCCTTCTTCTCGCCTGCTAAGGGACAAAGGGGAAGAGGGTCAGGGTGTTGATAGAACCCGTGGAACTTAGAACATAGAACGGTGGCGCAGCGGTAGAGTTGCCGCCTCACAGCGAATGCAGCGCCGGAGACCCGGGTTCCATCCCGACCACGGGCGCCGTCTGTACGGTGTCTGTACGTTCTCCCCGTGACCCGCGTGGGTTTTCCCCGAGATCCCACACTCCAATGACGTGCAGGTTTGTAGGTTATTCGGCTTGGTAAATGTAAACATTGTCCCTCGTGGGTGTGTGGGATGGTGTTAGTGTGCGGGGATCGCTGGTCGGCGCGGTCCCGGTGGGCCGAAGGGGCCTGTTTCCTCACTGTATCTTTAAACTAAACAGTACAGCACTGGAACAGGCCCTTCGGCCCACAATGTCAGTGCCGGACACAATGCCTCTTCTCCTCTACCTGCAGTCCACCCACAACCCTCCATTCCCTGCGTATCCGAGCGCCATCGCAAAAGCCTCTTTAACGTCACGATTGTACCTTGACTTTAGTTTTAGTTTAGAGATACAGTGCAGAAACAGTGTGGGAAGGAACTGCGGAGAGACACAAACATACTGGAGTAACTCAACACACCCACCACCCTCTGTGTGGAAAAGTTGCCCCTCAGATTCTTATTAAATCTTTCCCCCCCTTCACCTTGAACCTGTGTCCTCTGGTCCTCGATTCCCCTACTCTGGGCAAGAGACTCTGTGCGTCTACCCGATCTATTCCTCTCATGATTTTGTACATCTCTATAAGATCACCCCTCATCCTCCTGCGCTCCAAGGAGTAGAGGCCCAGCCTGCTCAACCTCTCCCTGTAGCTCAGGCCCTCAATCTTAAGTTACCTCAACTTAAGAGAGAGTCAAGAGTGTTTTATTGTCATGTGTTCCAGAAAGAACAATGAAATTCTTACTTGCAGCAGTTTGTACTTTCTCCCCGTGACCTGCGTGGGTTTTCTCCGGGTGCTCCGGTTTCATATCATATCATATCATATCATATATATACAGCCGGAAACAGGCCTTTTCGGCCCACCAAGTCCGTGCCGCCCAGCGATCCCCACACACTAACACTTATCCTACACCCACTAGGGACAATTTTTACATTTACCCAGCCAATTAACCTACATACCTGTACGTCTTTGGAGTGTGGGAGGAAACCGAAGATCTCGGAGAAAACCCACGCAGGTCACGGGGAGAGCGTACAAACTCCTTACAGTGCAGCACCCGTAGTCAGGATCGAACCTGAGTCTCCGGCGCTGCATTCGCTGTAAAGCAGCAACTCTACCGCTGCGCTACCGTCCCGCATTACAATGACGTGCGGGTTTGTAGGTGAATTGGCTTTGGTGCCAAACTCATCGGGGAAGGCCGGCTCCGTCCTGGGGGCGGAGTTGGAGTTGGATTCATGGGGAGGTGGTCTCAGAGGGGAGGAGGCTCCTCAAACTGCGGAGCGTCCTGGACAATAACAGCTCACCCCCTCCGTGACGCACTGGCCAACCTGAGGAGCACCTTCACCAACAGACTGGTCCCACCAAGATGCAGCACAGAACGCCACAGGAGATCCATCTTCCCTGTGGCTATAAAACCGTACAACCCCTCCCCCTTCTGTCGGGCAGTGTTAATGTGCGGCGATCGCTGGTCAGCACGGACTCTGTGGGCCGAAGGGCCTGTTTACGCGCTGTATCTCTAAAACTAAACTAAACTAATCATAGAGTCATAAACTAATCATAGAGTCCTGGCAACTATGTCCTCTGGTCCTCAATTCCCCTACTCTGGGCAAGAGACTCGACGTCTACTCGATCTATTCCTAAACGAGTCCATTGCTAAATTAAACATTTCTTCTAGGAACAAAGCATTCACAAGGCTGTGGACTTCCTCACGAGCAAGGTCGAAGACATTAAGAGGCCTTACGTGTTGGCGATCACCAGCTATGCTGTCGCCTTGGTGGTCCGGACTAGTTCTATAGCAAGGATGGCTTACGAAAGACTGAAGAGTTTCGAAACTTATGACAAAGGTAAAGACCCAAGTCCCATCCAATTTTCTCTTGTCGTGACAAATTGTTATGAGGGAGAGATTTCCTAGAGTGATACAGTGTGGAAACAGGCCCTCTGGCCCAACGTGCCCACACCGGCCAACAATGTCCCAGCTACACTAGTCCCACCTGCCTGCGCTTGGTCCATAACCCTCCAAACCCGTCCTGTCCGTGTACCTGTCCAACTGTTTCTTAAATGATGGGATAGTCCCAGCCTCAACGACCTCCTCCGGCAGCTCGTTCCACACACCCACCGCCCTCTGTGTGGGAAAGTTACCCTCTGGTAGAACTGCTGCCTCACAGCGCCGGAGACCCTGGTTCGATCCTGACCTCGGGTGCTGTGTGTTCGTGCATGGTGTCTCTCAGCGGGTCAGGCGGCATCTCTGGAGAACGTGGACCGCGCGGGCGCCGTCCGTACGGAGTTTGCACGTTCTCCCCGTGATGTGACACGCGTGGGTTTTCTCCGGGATCTCCGGTTTCCTCCCACACCCCAAAGACGCGCGGGTTTCGTAGCTCCATTGGCTTGGTGTAAGTGTAAAAACTGTCCCTAGTGTGCGTAGGGTAGTGTTAGCGTGCGGGCGGGAGGGGGATCGCTGGTCGGCGCGGACTTGGTGGGCCGAAGGGCCAGTTTGCGCGCAGTATCTCTAAACTAACCTAAACTAAAACTGGACCCCTTTAAAATCTACGACTCTTGCGAATGGTGGAGCAGAACAGGATACTCGACATTGGAAGATTGACCAGGATGTCAAGAAAACGCTGGTCGGCGGAGCGCGGAAGGCCATTGCCGTCGAGGTGGAAGCCACCGCCTACGCGCTCCTGGCCGCGGTCACTATGGAGGACCTCCACTACTCTAACGCCATCGTCAGGTGGCTGACGGAACAGCGGAACTACGCTGGCGGGTTCCTCTCCACGCAGGTAGGTCCCGTGCCGGGTTTTGGGAACCGCCACCGCCCAAGCCCACTAGAGATAGGAGTAACTCAGCGGGTCGGGCAGCATCTCTGGAGAGAAGGAACGGGTCTGAAGAAGGGTCTCGACCCGAAACGTCACCCGTTCCTTCTCTCCCGAGATGCCGCCTGTCACGCTGAGTTGCTCCAGCGTTTTGTGTCCATCTTCGGCCTAAACCAGCATCTGCAGTTCCTTCCCACAGATCGCAGAGAGTTGTGGACGCAGCCTAGGTCTTGATTAGTGCGGGTGTCAGGGGTTGTGGGGAGAAGGCAGGAGAATGGGGTCGGGAGGGAGAGGTAGGTCAGCCGTGATTGAATGGCGGAGTGGACTGGATGGGCCGAATGGCCTAATTCTGCTCCTGCCACTTGAGAACCATCACACACACAAACCGACCTCCCTTCCACCGACTCCATCTACACCTCACGCTGCCTCGGCAAGGCCAGCAGCCCAGACCATTGCACAAACCGACCTCCCTTCCACCGACTCCATCTGCACCTCACGCTGCCTCGGCAAGGCCAGCAGCATCATCAAGGACCAGTCTCACCCCCGGCCACTCCCTCTTCTCCCCCCCTCTCCCATCGGGCAAGAGGTACAGAAGTGTGAAAACACACACCTCCAGATTCAGGGGCAGTTTCTTCCCGGCTGTTATCAAGCAACTGAACCATCCCACCACAACCAGAGAGCAGTGCTGAACTACTATCCACCTCATTGGAGACTCTCGGACTATCCTTGATCGGCCATTACGGGCTTTACCTTGCACTAAACGTTATTCACGTTATTCCCTTCATCCTGTGTTCACACACTGCGGACGGCTTGTTTACACGTTCTCCCCGTGACCGCGTGGGTTTTCTCCGGGGGCTCCGGTTTCCTCCCACATCTCTAAGGCGTGAGGGTTTGTCGGTTAATCGGCCCCTCTGTGAAATTGCCCCATGGTGTGTTGGGAGCGGATGGGAAAGTTGGGTAACGTAGAACTAGTGTGAACCGGCGACCGATGGTCAGCCTGTACTCAGTGGGCCGAAGGGCCTGTTTCCATGCTGTATCTCTAAACTACACTAAAGTAGTTTAGTTTAGAGATACAGCACGGAAACAGGCCCCTTCGGCCCACCGGGTCCGTGCCGCCCAGCGATCCCCGCACACTAACACTATCCCACACCCACTGGGGACAATGTTTACATTTACCAAACCGATTAACCTGCACACCCGCACGTCTTTGGAGTGTTGGATTCAACCGAAGATCTCGGAGAAAACCCACGCAGATCACGGGGAGAACGTACAAACTCCGTACGGACGGCGCCCGTAGTCGGGATGGAACCCGGGTCTCCGGCGCTGCATTCGCTGTAAGGCGGCAACTCTACTGCCACGCCAATATTCTCAGACTGAGCTCCTCCCTCCCCCCCCACCCACCCTCTCCACTGTGCCCCACCTGGAATCGCACCTATTTCTCCCCTCACCCTCCCCTTCCACCTGTATTCCTTCCTCTAGCTTCACAATTCGCGACTCATCAATCCCTTTGTCTCACTCCTCCCTTCTTTTCATCTCTGGCCTTTGTTCGACCATCTGCGTACATCAACCGCCCCCTTACCTGAAGCATAGAAACATAGAAAATAGGTGCAGGAGGAGGCCATTTGGCCCTTCGAGTCAGCACTGCCATTCATTGTGATCATGGCTGATCATCCACAATCAGTACCCCATGCCTGCCTTCTCCCCACATCCCTTGACTCCGCTAGCCTCTAGAGCTCAATCTAACTCTCTTTTGAATCCATCCAGTGAATTGGCCTCCACTGCCCTCTATGGCAGAGAATTCCACAGATTCACAACTCTCTGGGTGAAAAAGTATTTTCTCGCCTCAGTTCTAAATGGCCTCCCCTTGATTCTTAGACTGTGTGTGTGGCCCCTGGTTCTGGACTCCCCCAACATTGGGAACATTGTTCTTGCATCGAGCTTGTCCAGTCCTTTTATAATTTTATACGTCTCTATAAGATCCCCTCTCATCCTTCTAAACTCCAGTGAATACAAGCCCAGTCTTTCCAATCTTTCCTCATATGACAGTCCCGCCATCCCGGGGATTAACCTGGTGAACCTACGCTGCACTGCCTCAATAGCAAGGACGTCCTTCCTCAAATTAGGAGACCAAAACTGCACACAGTACTCCAGGTGCGGTCTCACCAGGGCCCTGCACAATTGCAGTAGGACCTCCTTGCTCCTATACTCAAATCCTCTCGTTATGAAGGCCAACATGCCATTAGCTTTCTTCACTGCATTTGTCTCACTCCCACCTCTCTTCCAGCTTTCCCCGCCCTAAAATCAGTCTCAAGAAGGGTCCCGACCCGAAACGTCACCTATCCGTTTTTTTCTCCAGAGATGCTGCCCGACCCGCTGAATGACTCCAGCACTTTGTATCCTATTGTGCATTAATCAGTAACTACGCTCGTTTCTTTCTACTACTTCAGTTTAGTTTAGTTTAGAGAAACAGGCCCTTCGGCCCATCGAGTCCGCGCCGACCAGCGATCCCCGCACACTAACACTATCCTACACACACACGAGGGACCATTTTACATTTATACCAAGCCAATTAACTTACAAACCTGAGTGAGACACAAAATGCTGGAGTAACTCAGCGGGACAGGCAGCATCTCTGGAGAGAAGGGATGGGTGGCCTTTCCGGTCGAGACTGATGTCAGGAGAGAGGGAGATACTTAGGTGAGGAAGTGTAAGATGTGAAAATAAGACTACATTTTATCTCTGTTTGCTTTGTGATTAGCTTCTCCCAGCTCACAATGATCTATTCCACATAATTCCTTGATCTCCATCCCCTTTGTCCTATTTTCACACCTTGCACTTCCTCATCTCTGTGTCTCCCTCTCCCCCGACTCTCAGTTTGAAGAAGGGTCTCAACCCGAAACATCACCCATTCCTTCTCTCCGGAGATGCTGCCTGTCTGGCTGAGTTACTCCAGCGCTTCGTGTCTTTTTTTGTCAGCCGGCATCTGCAGTTCCTTGCGTCTACATTCTCAGATGGGCTTGGTTGTGTGTAGCAGAGTTGTGGCAATCACATCATTGAACTGGAATGGGTCAACAAATCGGTCAATGGCGGCTTCATTTTAATACTGAACTAGACCAAGTGGACCCGTTTGAGAGGCCCAAACCTCTCCTGTATTGGTGTAGCATCCTCTCCTCCCCCCCTCTCCTCCCCTCTTCCCTCCCCCCTCCCCCCTCCCTCCCTCCTCCCCCTCCCTCCCCCCTCTCATCCTTCCAAACTCCAATGATCAGCCATGATGGAATGGTGGAGTTGACTCGATGGGCCGAATGGCCTGATTCTACTCCGACAACCTGCGAACCTTTGAGTTTGTGATTTACAATCGACAATAGACAATAGACAATAGGTGCAGGAGGAGGCCATTCGGCCCTTTGGCCCTTCGAGCCAGCACCGCCATTCAATGTGATCATGGCTGATCATTCTCAATCAGTACCCCGTTCCTGCCTTCTCCCCATACCCCCTGACTCCGCTATCCTTAAGAGCTCTATCTAGCTCTCTCTTGAATGCATTCAGAGAATTGGCCTCCACTGCCTTCTGAGGCAGAGAATTCCACAGATTCACAACTCTCTGACTGAAAAAGTTTTTCCTCATCTCCGTTCAAAATGGCCGACCCCTTATTCTGAAACTGTGTGGCCCCTTGTTCTGGACTCCCCCAACATTGGGAACATGTTTCCTGCCTCTAGCGTGCCCAACCCCTTGGTAATCTCATACGTTTCGATAAGATCCCCTCTCATCCTTCTAATGTTGTAATGTTTCAGTTGTAAAACAGAGTTTCTCCCCTCTGCCTCCCCACTCCCTCCTTCGGTCGGCAAGGATACGGTGGTCGCCTTGGAAGCTCTGTCGGAGTACAGCATTGCAACCTACCACCCTCAGGAGATCGACATGCAGTTCACGTTCACCAGCCCTAGCAGAAAAAAGAGCAAGATCATCAAAATAGAGAGAAGCAACGCACTGATCCAGGACCAGCTGAAGGTAGGAAGGTCGACCCAACCACGATTGAAGCTTCATTCAGCTGTCGCACACAGCACGGAATCCAACGGGACCCCACTACCGCCCACATCTTCCCATCCCCCCCCCCCCTTCGATTTGGACGAGGGAATTGAATGCAACATCTCGATTTGGACGAGGGAATTGCGGATGACACGAAGCTGGGTGGCAGTGTTAGCTGCGAGGAGGATGCTAGGAGGCTGCAGAGTGACTTGGATAGATTAGGCGAGTGGGCAAATGCATGGCAGATGCAATATAATGTGGATAAATGTGAGGTTATCCACTTTGGCGGCAAGATCAGGAAAGCAGAGTATTACCTGAATGATGGCCAATTAGGAAAAGGGGAGATGCAACGTGACCTGGGTGTCATGGTGCACCAGTCATTGAAAGCAAGCGTGCAGGTGCAGCAGGCAGTGAAGAAAGCGAATGGTATGTTAGCATTCATAGCAAGAGGATTTGAGTATAGGAACAGGGAGGTTCTGCTGCAGTTGTACAGGGCCTTGGTGAGACCGCACCTGGAGTAATGTGTACAGTTTTGGTCTCCTAATCTGAGGAAAGACATTCTAGCCTTAGAGGGAGTACACCGGGTCCGCGCCGCCCAGCGATCCCCGCACACTAACACTATCCTACACACACTATCCTACACACAATTGGCCCAGCCAATTAACCCACATACCTGCACGTCTTTGGAGTGTGGGAGGAAACCGAAGATCTCGGAGAAAACCCACGCAGGTCACGGGGAGAACGTACAAACTCCGTACAGACGGCGCCCGTAGTCAGGATCAAACCCGAGTCTCCGGCGCTGCATTCACTGTAAGGCGGCAACTCTACAGCTGCGCCACCATGCCGCCCTGTCAGCACCAACACAATGGGCCGAAGGGCCTGTTTCTGTGCTGTATCTCCAAAGTCAATGGCCAAGAAAGCTTAGGATGTTCGGCATGTCCCCAAGATTATCATCTCACCAACTTCTACAGATGCGCTGTAGATAGGGGTGCCAAATATCTCACTCCCAAATACGGGACAAAGTGACTTCACCGCCCCGCCCCCCACGTGACCTCACCCAGCCAGCGGCCACGTGCTCCCGCTCCATCAATGGCGGCCGCCCGGGCCGGGAGGCAGGTTGCTATGCAACCTCCCTAAACTAAACTAACCTCTAAGATCATCCCTCAGCCTTGTGCTGCCAATGTTTCAAATTGTACAATATATATGATACTAAGCTAAACTAAACTGTACCATCCTTACCAACAACTAGAGAGCAGTCCTGACCTACCATCTACCTAGGGTTGCCAACTGTCCCGTATTAGCCGGGACATCCCGTATATTGGGCTAAATTTGTTTGTCCCATACGGGACCGTCCTTGTCCCATATTAGGCCCTGGGGAGCACTGTAGGCCCGGACACTGTAGGCCCGGGGGCCACTGTAGGACCAGACGCTGTAGGCCCGGACACTGTAGGCCTGGACACTGTAGGCCCAGACACTGTAGGCCCGGATAATGTAAGCCCGGGGGCCACTGTAGGCCCGGACACTGTAGGCCCGGACACTGTCAGCCCGGACACTGTGGGCCCGGATAGTGTAAGCCAGGGGGGCGCTGTAGGCCCGGAGGCTGTAGGCCCGGACACTTTAGGCCCAGACACTGTGGGCCCGGACAGTGGAGGCCCGGACACTGTAGACCCGGATAGTGTAAGCCCGGGGGCCGCTGTTGGCCCGGAGGCTGTGGGCCTGGACACTGTAGGCCCGGACACTGTAGGCCCGGACACTGTTGGCCCGGGGGCCGCTATAGGTCCAGAATCTGTAGGCCCGGACACTGTAGGCCCAGACAATGTAGACTAACGAAGTGTGTTCGTGGAGCGGGGCCGAGTGTGTTCGCCTAACGGATGTGGCGTAGCAACCCGCCTCCCGGCCTGGGCGGCCTCCATTGGTAAGGCGGGATCACGTGACCGCTGGCGGGGTGAGGTCACGTGGGGCGTGGGGCGTGGGGCGGCGACGTTACCTTTTGTCCCTTATTTGGGAGTGAGAAAGTTGGCAACACTACATCTACCTGATTGGAGACCCCCAGGCTATCTTCGGTCAGACTTTGCTGGCTTTACCTTGCACTGAACGTTATTCCCTTTACCATGTATCCATCCACTGTGGACGGCTCGATTGTAATCGTGCGTTGTCTTTCCGCTGGCTGGTTAGCACGCAACAAAAGCTTTTCACTGTACCTCGGTACACGTGACTTCCTCGGTCACATAACTCACGACTACATTTTTTTCATTGCTTTTCAGTTTCCGCTGGGTGAAATAATCAACGTGGCGCTCACCGGCACAGGAAATGGAACACTTACTGTAAGTAGAGAGTTTCCGACGTCTCTCTTGTACATAATGAAGCGACCACTGCCAAGACTGGGCGGCACGGTGGCGCAGCGGTAGAGTTGCTGCCTCACAGCGCCAGAGTCCCGGGTTCGATCCTGACCACGGGCGCTGTCTGCACGGAGTTTGTACGTTCTCCCCGTGACCTGCTTGGGTTTTCTCCGAGATCTTCGGTATTTATTCATAAAATGCTGGAGTAACTCAGCAGGTCAGGCAGCATCTCGGGAGAGAAGGAATGGGTGACGTTTCGGGTCGAGACCCTTCATCAGGCTGATTGTAGTTGGGGATCTGCCTTTAATTATGTTTTACTTTTATTTATTTACTTATTTTTGTTTACACAATTGCCGATCACCTCACAGGATGGCTGATGCATAATGATTGAGTGTATCCTGAACCATCTGACATGTTGTAGATGTGTATAAGGCCTGTGCCTTGGAAGAATGTAGAGGTTTTGCTGTCAAATTGTGCATTTGTATTTGTGATATGATGTATTGTGAACACATCAGCTGCAAAGGGGTGTCCAGGGAGGTTGGGTGAGGATTATTTTTGTTGTTATATATAAATGCATTATGTCTTTCGTATTGTATCTTTCCTTCAATAAAAATAAATATTTTAAAAAAAAAATTTTTTTAAAGAATTTAATGAAAATTTATTTGTGGAATTCGTAGACTTTGAAGACGTACCAGGTTATCGAGGAGACTGGGAATACCTGTGGCAATTTGCAGCTTGAAGTTACCGTTCAAGGCAAGGTGGAGTACACAGGTAAGTGACAAGCAAGAGACACTGCGATTGGGCGGTACGGTGGCGCAACGGTAGAGTTGCGGCCTCACAGCGCCAGAGACTCCAGTTCGATCCCGACCACGGGTGCTGTCTGCACGTTCTCCCCGTGACCTGCGTGGGTTTTCCCCGAGATTAGTCTTGTTTAGTTTAGTTTAGAGATACAGCGCGGAAACAGGCCCTTTCGGCCCACCGAGTCACCTGCCGCCCAGCGATCCCCGCACACTAACACTATCCTCCACCCACGAGGGACAATATTTACATTTATCAAGCCAATTAACCTCCAAACATGCACGTCTTTGGAGTGTGGGAGGAAACCGAAGAGCTCGGAAAAAACCCACGCAGGTCACGGGGAGAACGTGCAAACTCCGTACAGACGGCACCCGTAGTCGGGATGGAACCCGGGTCTCCGGCGCTGCATTCGCTGTAAGGCGGCAACTCCGCCATGCCACCGTGCCACACCAAGATCGCCGGTTTCCTCCCACACTCCAAAGACGTACAGGTTTGAAGGTTAATTGGCTTGGTATAATCGTAAAATTGTCCCTAGTGTGTGTAGGACAGTGTTAGTGTGCGGGGATCGCTGGTCGGTGCTGACCTAGCGGGCCGAAGGGTCTGTTTCCGCGCTGTACTTCTAAACTAAACTAAACTAAACTAAACTAAACTAAACTAAACTAAACTAAACTGCAACGTCCTAGCAACAACTAGAGACCGGTCCTGACCTACCATCTACCTCATTGGAGACCCTCGGACAATCTTTGATCGGACTTTAACCTGCACTAAACATTATTCCCTTTACCCTGTGTCTGTACAACATGGACGGCTTGATTGTAACCATGCAGAGTCTTTCCGATGACTGGATAGCACGCAACAAAAAAGCTATCCACTGCACTGTAGGATAGTGTTAGTGTGCGGGGATCGCTGGTCGGCGCGGACTTGGTGGGCCGAAGGGCCTGTTTCCGCGCTGTACCTCTAAACTAAACGGGAAGGGGACTCTGAAGGCCTTCCACGAAAGCTGGTCGCCGCAAGAGAGTCGTGAATGGAACTGAAAATATCGCAATCTGATGATCGATTGATGTTTGCAAACCATTGAATTGAATTGAATTGAATCAATTATATTAGCCAAGTATACATACATACATACATACATACAAGGAATGTGCCTTGGTGCTTTGCTCACAAGTAAACAATTAAGAATAAAACCTTATAATTTACACGTGCGAAGAATGAAATAAAATACCATAGCAAATGGAGGCTACAGACTTTTGGCCAAAGATACTAGAGGAGCAAGATAGACCACTCGACCCTAAAGACCGTAGTACGTCACGGCGCCATTTTAGTAGGCAGAAACATCCAGAGACATTTTTTTTTAAATAACAAAAATTGATAGATGGGATATATTCTGCATTTTGATGGTATCATCACACATACTGTTCCCCCACAACACTGATTACACTGCGAGAGGTAGAGCGAACGGCGGGTTTTGCTTACTAAAATGGCGGACGTTACGCTCCTTTGCGTACTACACTTCAGTATAGGTGGTTTCGACACTTCAGTATAGTGGTCCATCGTGCTCCTCTAGTATCTTTGCTTTTGGCTGTTGAGCAGAGCTACTGCTGGTGGCAAAAAAAGCTGTTTTTATGTCTGGCTGTGGCTGCTTTGACAGTCTGGAGTCGCCTCCCAGAGGGAAGTGCTTCAAAGAGTTTGTGGCCAGGGTGAGAGGGGTCAGAGATGATCTTGCCCGCTCGCTTCCTGGCCCTTGCAGTGTACAGTTCGTCGATGGGGGGGAAGGTTGCAGCCAACAACAACCTTCTCGGCTGATCGAACGATGCGTTGCTTGTTCCGGATGTCGTGCTTGGTGGCTGAGCCAAACCAGACCATGATGGAGAAGGTGAGGACGGACTCAGTGATGGGCAGTTTTAATCCTTCCAATACAGAGAGTCACACAGCATGGAAACTGGCCCTTTGGCTCAACTTGCCCACACCGGCCAACATGCCCCAGCTACACTAATCCCACCTGCCCGCGTTTGACCCATATCCCTCCAAACCCGTCCTATACATGTACCTGTCTAATTGTCTCTTAAACATTGCGATAGTCCCAGCCTCAACTACCTCCTCGTTCCATACACCCACCACCCTTTGTGTGAAAATGTCACTACGGGTGCTGTCTGTACGGAGTTTGTACGTTCTCCCCGTGACCCGCGTGAGTTTTCTCTGAGATCTAGGGTTTCCTCCCACACTCCAAAGACATGCAGGCATGTAAGTATATTATCTTGGTAGAAGTATAAATTGTCCCTAGTGTGTGTAAGATAGTGTCAGTCTGAAGGAGGGTCTCGACCCAAAACGTCGCCCATTCCTTCTCTCCAGAGACGCTGCCTGACCCGCTGAGTTACTCCAGCATTTTGTGTCTACCTTCGATTTAAACCAGCACCTGCAGTTCTTTCCTACACATTGTTTCGACCTTAGTTTAGTTTAGTTTAGAGGTACAGCGCGGAAACAGGCCCTTCGGCCTACACAGATCGTGCTAGTGTTCGGGATGATCGCTGGTCGGCACGGACTCGGTGGGCCGAAGGGCCTGTTTCTGCGCTGCCTCTCTAGACTAAAGCTTTGTAACCTGTCATTCTGCGAATAAAGGCTCCATGTTAAGGAAACGAAAGTCAGGCCTCAGTTGACAGTGTGCTCTCCTCGGCAACAGCGCAACTGAGTTACTCCGACGGAGAAGATTCCGCATGGATGATGGCCGCAGACCAGCCAGTCAGTGGGATACAGTGGTTCGATCTGCGATCTCGGAGAACGAAGAGGCAGGCGCCGGCTGAAGATAACGCTGAGATCCTGTACTATACAATCTGCTACTGGTCAGTGTGACGATTTGTAAACCTGTACAGAGGCCAAGCTAGGCCCATTGCCCTGCTTGCCTGGATCACAGTTGGCCTAAGTAGGAGACCTCATTGAAACGTACTGCACAGTGAAAGGCCTGGATAGAATGGTTTAGTTTAGACTAGTTTAGTTTAGTTTTTAGCTCAATTTAGTTGAGATCAATTGTTTAGTTTAGTTTAGTTTAATTTAGTTGAGTTCAATTGAGTTTAGATTAGTTTAATTTAATTTAGTTTAATTTAGTTTAGTTTTTTTAATTTAGTTTAATTTAATTTATTTAGTTTAGTTTAATTTAGTTTAGTTTGGTTTGGTTTGGTTTAGTTTGGTTTGGTTTGGTTTGGTTTGGTTTGGTTTAGTTTGGTTTGGTTTGGTTTGGTTTGGTTTGGTTTGGTTTGGTTTACTTTTAAATTGTTTTTTATTTGATACTGGCATTTGTTGTGTTGGTTCGTATGTCTGTGCAATTGTCTTTGCACTGTGCACTGTCGCACTGTCGCACTGTGCACTGTTGCACTGTCGCACTGTCGCACTGTGCACTGTCGCACTGTGCACTGTCGCACTGTGCACTGTCGCACTGTGCACTGTTGCACTGTCGCACTGTCGCACTGTGCACTGTCGCACTGTCGCACTGTGCACTGTCGCACTGTCGCACTGTCGCACTGTCGCACTGTGCACTGTCGCACTGTCGCACTGTCGCACTGTCGCACTGTCGCACTGTCGCACTGTCGCACTGTGCACTGTCGCACTGTCGCACTGTCGCACTGTCGCACTGTCGCACTGTCGCACTGTGCACTGTCGCACTGTCGCACTGTCGCACTGTCGCACTGTCGCACTGTCGCACTGTTATCAGCTGTACCACTTCTGATTTCGTTGTACCTTGTGTACAATGACAATAAAGGCATATTATTATTTAGTTTTTAGCTTCATTGAGTTTAGTTTAATTTAGTTCAGTTCAGTTCAGTTAAGTTTAGTTTAGTTTAGTTTAGTTTAGTTTAGTTTAGTTTAGTTTAGTTTAGTTTAGTTTAATTTAGTTTAGTTTAATTTAGTTTAGTTTAGTTTAGTTTAATTTAGTTAAGTTTAGTTTTTAGCTTAATTTAGTTTAGTTTAGTTCAGTTTAGTTTAGTTTAGTTTAGTTTAGTTTAGTTAAGTTAAGTTTAGTTTAGTTTAGTTTAGTTTAGTTTAGTTTAGTTTAGTTTAGTTTAATTTAGTTAAGTTTAGTTTAGTTTAGTTTGATTTAGTTTAATTCAGTTTAGTTCAGTTTAGTTTAGTTCAGTTTAGTATAGTTTAATTGAGTTTAGTTTAATTTAGTTTAATTTAGTTCTGTTCAGTTCAGTTCAGTTCAGTTCAGTTTAGTTTAGTTTAATTTAGTTTAGTTTAGTTTAGTTTAATTTAGTTTAGTTTAGTTTAATTTAGTTAAGTTTAGTTTAGTTTAGTTTAGTTTAATTTAGTTAAGTTTAGTTTAGTTTAGTTTGATTTAGTTTAATTCAGTTTAGTTCAGTTTAGTTTAGTTCAGTTTAGTATAGTTTAATTTAGTTTAGTTTAGTTTAGTTAAGTTTAGTTTAGTTTAGTTCAGTTTAGTTCAATTTGGTATAGTTTAATTTAGTTTAGACTAGTTTAGTTTAGTTTAGCTTAATTTAATTTAGTTTAATTTAGTTTAGTTTTTTAATTTAGTTTAATTTAATTTATTTAGTTTAGTTTAGTTTAGTTTTTAGCCTAGTACGGAGTTTGTACGTTCTCCCCGTGACCTGCGTGGGTTTTCTCCGGGTGCTCCGGTTTCCTCCCACATTCCAAACATGTGCAGGTTTGTAGGTTAAGTGGCTTGGTGTAGGTGTAAATTGTCCCTAGTGTGTGTGTGTAGGATAGTGTTAGTGTGCGGGGATCGCTGGTCAGTGCGGACTCGGTGGGCCGAAGGGCCTTGTTTCCGCGCTGTATCTCTAAATCTAAACTAAATGAAACTAAACGATAAAGTCCTGCAAAATCAGATGAAGGGTCTCAACTCAAAACGTCACTGATTGCTTCACTCCAGAGATGCTGCCTGTCCCGCTGTGTTACTCCAGCATTGCATTTTGTGTCTATCCTCTGATTAAAGATAGCCCGAGGGTCTCCAGTGAGGTGGATAGTAGTCCAGCACTGCTCTCTGGTTGTGGTGGGATGGTTCAGTCGCCTGATAACAGCCGGGAAGAAACTGCCCCTGAATCTGGAGCTGTGCGTTTCCACACTTCTGTACCTCTTGCCCCGATGGGAGAGGGGAGAAGAGGGAGTGGCCGGGGGTGAGACTGGTCCTTGATGATGCTGCTGGCCTTGCCGAGGCAGCGTGAGGTGTAGATGGAGTCGATGGAAGGGAGATTGGTTTGTGCGATGGTCTGGGCTGCGTCCGCAACTCTCTGCGATTTCTTGCGTTCTTGGATGGAGCTGTGATGTGTTGCTGTTATTATGCGGACAACCTAACGTTATTCAGATTTTGCTTTCACTTTGCAACGACCAGTTCTGCTCCAGGTTCAATGCCAATGGGCAATTATTAATTCAAACTTTATCCCCTCCCCCTCCACTCCCCCCCCCCCCAACCCCCCTCTCAACCATCCACCTCTCCCCCCCCACCCCCTCCCTCTCCCCGATCCCCTTCCAACTCCCCTCCCCTAACTCCCTATCACCCTCCCCCTCCCCTACCCGTCCCCTCCCCCACAATCCCTCTTCCCCCTCCCCCCAAACCCTTTCACTCCCATCCCTCTCCCCCTCCCCAAAATCCCTCTCCCTCTCCCCAAACCCTCCCCCATCCCTCTCCCCCTCCCCCAATCCCTCTCCCCCTCCCAAATCCCTCTCCCTCTCCCCCTCCACTCCCCTCCCCAATCCCTCTCCCCCTCCCCCAATCCCTCTCCCCCTCCCAAATCTCTCTCACCTCCCACAAAATCCCTCTCCCTCCCCCTCCCCCTCCCCTCCCCTCCCCTTCCCAAATCCCTCACCCCCTCCCCATCCCTCTCCCCTCCCCAATCTCTCTCCCCCTCCCAAATCCCTCTCACCTCCTCTCCCCAATCCCCCTCCCCCTCCCCATCCCCCTCCTCTCCCCAATCCCTCCCCTCATCCCCTCTGCCTCCCCTTCCCTCAATCCCCCTCTCCTCTCCAACCCCTTCCCCTTCTCATTCCCCCTACCCCCCTCCCATCCTCCCCTCTGCCTCCCCTCCCCTTCCCCCTCATCCTCCCCTCCCCTCAATCCCCCTCTCCTCTCCACCCCATCCCCCTTCTCTCCCACCCTCCCCATCCAATCCCACTCCCTCCCCCAATCCCCCTCCCCCAAACCCTCTCCCCCCATCTCTTTCCCCTCCCATCCCACCCCCTCCAATCCCACCCCCTCCCCTCACCATTCCCTCTCAATCCTACCCCAACCCCCTCCCCTTCCCTCTCCTCCCAATCCCCCTCTCCCCCTCCTCCTCCCTCTCCTCTCTTACCCCTTCTCTCTCCCCCCTCAATCCCCCCCTCCCCTACTCCCCTCTGCCTCCCCTCAACCCCCCTCTCCTTCCCTCTCTCCCCCTCCCCCTCTCCTTCCCTCTCCCCCTACCCCCTCCTCCTGTCCCCCTCTCCACCCTCTTCCCCCTTCTCTCCCCCCTCCCCCTCAATCACCCCCTCCTCCCCTCTGCCTCCCCTCCCCGTCTTTCCCTTCTCTCTCCCCCTAACCCCTCAATCCCCCCTCCCCTCCCCTCCTCCCCTCTGCCTCCCTTCCCCCATCCCCTCAACCCCCCTCTCCTTCCCTTTCCCCCTCCCCCTCTCATTCCCTTTCCCCCCTCCCCCCTCTCCTTCCCCCCCTCTCCACCCTCTTCCCCCTTCTCTCTCCCCCTCCCACTCAATCCCCCCTCCTCCTCTCCTCCTCCCCTCTCCCTCCCCTCCCCGTCTTCCTCCTCCCCTCCCCCCCATCCCCTCAACCCCCCTCTCCTTCCCTCTCCCCCTCCCCCTCCCCTCTGCCTCCCTTCTCCCCATCCCCTCAACCCCCCTCTCCTTCCCTCTCCCCCTTCCCCCTCCTCCTCCCCCCTCTCCACCCTCTTCCCCCTTCTCTCCCCCCATCCCCTCAACCCCCCTCTCCTTCCCCCTCCCCCTCCCCTCTGCTTCCCTTCTCCCCATCCTCTCAACCCCCCTCTCCTTCCCTCTCCCCCGCTCCTTCCCTCTCCCCCTTCCCCCTCCTCCTCCCCCCTCTCCACCCTCTTCCCCCTTCTCTCCCCCCATCCCCTCAACCCCCCTCTCCTTCCCTCTCCCCCTTCCCCCTCCTCCTCCCCCCTCTCCACCCTCTTCCCCCTTCTCTCCCCCCATCCCCTCAACCCCCCTCTCCTTCCCTCTCCCCCTCCCCCTCCCCTCTGCCTCCCTTCTCCCCCATCCCCTCAACCCCCCTCTCCTTCCCTCTCCCCCTTCCCCCTCCTCCTCCCCCCTCTCCACCCTCTTCCCCCTTCTCTCCCCCCATCCCCTCAACCCCCCTCTCCTTCCCTCTCCCCCGCTCCTTCCCTCTCCCCCTTCCCCCTCCTCCTCCCCCCTCTCCACCCTCTTCCCCCTTCTCTCCCCCCATCCCCTCAACCCCCCTCTCCTTCCCTCTCCCCCTTCCCCCTCCTCCTCCCCCCTCTCCACCCTCTTCCCCCTTCTCTCCCTCCCCTCCCCGTCTTTCCCCATCTGTCTCCCACAGGCTCGTGGCTGAGGGAGGCCAAGCCCTGCGGCCTTCTGGGATGGCCATTGTGGACGTCACCATGCTGAGCGGATTTGAGCCGGACCACGCAGACATGGACAAGGTCAGGAGTTCCCCAGCCAAGGGCGGCAAGGTGGCGCAGCGGGTAGTGCCGCTACCTCACAGCGCCGGAGACCCGGGTTCCATCCTGACCTCGGGTGTTGTCTGAGACCCCCGGATAGGACAGGTTTGGAGGGATATGGACCAAACGCGGGCAGGTGGGACTAGTGTAGCTGAGACATGTTGGCCGGTGTGGACAAGTTGGGCCGAAGGGCCTGTTTCCACATTGTTTCACTCGTTGACTCTGTGGTGCAGGACACCCAAGAAGTTATTCTTCAAGTCGAATCGGTCGTAAAGAAAGCAAACTCAATTTATTTCGAAAGGGATTGTATTCAAAAACAGGGATGTAATGCTGAGGCTCTATAAGGGGCTGGTCAGGCCACATTTGGGGCCTTGTGAGCAATTCTCGGCCCCATATCTGAGGATGGACTTGCTGGCTCTGGAGAGGGTCCAGAGGAGGTTCACGAGAACGATCCCAGGAATGAGTGGGTTAACCTATGATGAGCGTTTGTCAGCACTGGGCCTGTACTCGCTGGAGTTTAGAAGGATGAGGGGGGGGGATCTCATTGAAACGTACAGAACAGTGAAAGGCCTGGATAGAGTGGATGTGGAGAGGATGTTTCCACTGGTGGGAGAGTCTAGGACCAGAGGGCACGGCCTCAGAATTAAAGGGCGCTCTTTTAGAAAGGAGGGGAGGAGGAATTTCTTTGGTCAGAGGGTGGTGAATCTGTGGAACTCATTGCCACAGACGGCTGTGGAGGCCAAGTCAGTGGATATATTTAAGGCAGAGATAGACAAATTCTTGATTAGTACGGGTGTCAAGGGTTATGAGGAGAAGGCAGGAGAATGGGGTTGAGCGGGAGAGATAGGTCAGCCATGATTGAATGGCGGAGTAGACTCGATGGGCCGAATGGCCTAATTCTACTCCAAAAACCTGTGAACTTATTTGTGTGGAGTTTGTACGTTCGCCCCGTGACCTGCGTGGGTTTTCTCCGGGTGCTCCGGTCTCCTCCCACACTCCAGAGACGTACCGGTTTGTAGGTTAATTGGCTTCGGTAAAAAAATGTGAATTGTCCCAAGTGCGTGTAGGATAGTGCTAGTGTGCAGGGATCGCTGGTCGGCGCGAAATCGGTGGGCCGAAGGGCCCATTATTGCAGTATCTCTAAAGTCTAACATTTAAATTGGATATACTATACATAAATACAACCATTTCAAACTCAAGTGCAATTGGTACAAAGGGGAAGATACAGAGCGCTGAATATAGTTCTCAGTATTTTCAGGAGCGCTGGAAAATGTATTGGTTTGGTCATGATTGAATGGCGGAGTAGGCTTGATGGGCTGATTGGCCTATTTCCGCTCCTATCACGCTCCCATCTGCGGCACGGTGGCGCAGCGGTAGAGTTGCTGCCTTACAACGAATGCCTTACATCGAACTCAGGTTCGATCCTGACTACGGGCGCCGCCTGTACGGAGTTTGTACGTTCTCCCTGTGACCTGCGTGGGTTTTCTCTGAGATCTTCGGTTTAGACAATAAACAATAGACAATAGGTGCAGGAGTAGGCCATTCAGCCCTTCGAGCCAGCACCGCCATTCAATGCGATCATGGCTGATCACTCTCAATCAGCACCCCGTTCCTGCCTTCTCCCCATACCCCCTCACTCCGCTATCCTTAAGAGCTCTATCCAGCTCTCTCTTGAAAGCATCCAACGAACTGGCCTCCACTGCCTTCTGAGGCAGAGAATTCCACACCTTCACCACTCTCTGACTGAAAAGTTCTTCCTCATCTCCGTTCTAAATGGCCTACCCCTTATTCTTAAACTGTGGCCCCTTGTTCTGGACTCCCCCAACATTGGGAACATGTTTCCTGCCTCTAATGTGTCCAATCCCCTAATTATCTTATATGTTTCAATAAGATCCCCCCTCATCCTTCTAAATTCCAGTGTATACAAGCCCAATCGCTCCAGCCTTTCAACATACGACAGTCCCGCCATTCCGGGAATTAACCTAGTGAACCTACGCTGCACGCCCTCCATAGCAAGAATATCCTTCCTCAAATTTGGAGACCAAAACTGCACACAGTACTCCAGGTGCGGTCTCACCAGGGCCCGGTACAACTGTAGAAGGACCTCTTTGCTCCCACACTCCAAAGACGTACAGGTATGTAGGTTAATTGACTGGGTAAATGTGAAAATTGTCCCTAGTGTGTGTAGGACAGTGTTAGTGTGCGGGGATCGCTGGGCGGCGCGGACTCGGTGGGCTGAAAGGCCTGTTTCCACGCTGTATCTAAAATCAAAAATCAAAATCAAATCACTTCTGACCCTATGAGCTTATGAAGAAGGGTCTGAGTTACTCCAGCGCTTTGTGTCTTTTCTTTTGTAAAGCAGCATCTGCTGTTCCCTGTGTCCTTCACAAGGAAACACATTCTGTGCGTAAATTATGAATGGAAGAGGTCTGGTCGTAATTGGAATATCTTTGTGTTTCAGCTATCGAAGCTTGCTGATCGTTACATCGACTCATATGAGTTTAAAGATGGAAGAGTTCTGCTTTACCTTCCCCAGGTAGTGACAGTGTGCGTATGTGCGTGAGTGTGAGTGAGTGTGTGCATGCGTCTGTGAGTGTGTATGTGTGTGTTTGTGTGAGTATGTGTGCGTGTGTGAGTATGTGAGTGTGTGTGTGCGTGTGTGTTTGTGTGTGTGTATGCGTGTGTGTGTGCGTGTGTGAGTGTGAGCATGCGTATGTGTGTGCGTGTGCGTGCATGTGTGAGTGTGAGTGAGTGAGTGTGTGCGTGCATGTGTGAGTGTGAGTGAGTGAGTGTGTGTGTGCATGCGTGTGTGTGTGTATGTGTGCATTTACGTGAGTGCGAGTGTATGTGTGCGTGTGTGAGTATGTGAGTGTGTGTGTGTACATGTGTGTGAGTGTGTGTGTGTACATGTGTGTGAGTGTGTGTGTGTGTGTGTGTGAGTGTGAGAATGTGTGTGGGTGCATGCGCGCATATGTGTGCATGTGTGTCTTTGTGCGTCTCCGTGAACATCACATGCGTGTGTGCCCACGTGTTTGTGCGTTCACACGAATGTGCGTATATATGTACATGTTTCAGTCAGTACAGGTATAAACGCACACCTCCAGATTCAGGGGCAGTTTCTTCCCGGCTGTTATCAGGCGACTGAACCATCCCACTGAACTACCATCCACTCATTGGAGACCCTCGGACTATCCTTGATCGGACTTTGCTGGCTTTACCTTGCACTAAACGTTATTCCCTTATCATAATAATAATAATAATAATAATAATAATATTCATTTATTGTCATTGCAACGAGTACAACGAAATTAAAAAATAGCCAATCCTGACGGTGCGTACAAACATATATGCAATAAATGCAAAAACAAATAAATACATAAATACAATTAAATACAATTATATTAAGTACAAGATTTTTTAACGGTGTTGCCTAGTGCAAAGGTAGTGTTCAGTTCTCGTATGGCCCTGGGGTAAAAACTGTTCTTAAGTCTGTTTGTTCGGGATTTGATCGACCTGAAACGTCGACCAGAGGGCAGATGAACAAACAGACGGTGGCCGGGGTGGGATGGATCTTTTATTATTTTGCCTGCTCTACTGAGGCAGCGTAGGCTGAACAGGTGCTCTAGGGAGGGCAGTGAGCAGCCGATGATCTTCTGGGCCGTCGTGATGACCCTCTGAAGGGCCTTCCTGTCCTTTTCTGAGCAGCTGGCATACCATGTGGTTATACAGTATGCCAGCACACTCTCGATGGAGCAGCGATAGAAGGACAACATGAGCTTCTCCTGCAGGTTGGTTTTCCTGAGGATCCTCAGGAAGTGGAGTCTCTGCTGTGCCTTCTTTACTGTGGTGATGGTGTTGGTAGACCAGGTAAGATCCTCTGCGATGTGCGTACCCAGGAACCTGAAGGCTGGTACCCTTTCCACACAGACCCCATTGATGTAGAGTGGGTCGTAATCTCCACTGGTTTTTCTAAAGTCAATTATAAGTTCCTTTGTTTTGGAGGAGTTCAGGACCAGATTGTTCACTGAACACCATGCTGCCAGCCTTTGGATTTCATCCCTATAGGCTGTCTCATCTCCTTCTGAGATGAGTCCAACCACAGTCGTGTCATCCACGAACTTGATGATGGTGTTGGTGGGATGGGTGGGGGCGCAGTCGTGAGTGTAGAGGGAGTAAAGGATGGGGCTCAACACACAGCCCTGTGGTGAGCCGGTGCTCAGTGTAATGGTGGAGGAGAGGTGAGGGTCTGGGGGCGGTTGGTCAGGAAGTCCTTGATCCATTGGCAGATGGTTTGGGAAAATCCAAGGTCGGAAAGTTTGGTGACCAGTCTGCTCGGGATGACCGTGTTAAAGGCAGAGCTGAAGTCGAGGAAGAGCATCCTCACATAGCTCCCCTGGTGTTCAAGGTGGGTCAGTGCAGTGTGAAGAGCAGTGTCGATGGCATCCCCTGTAGACCTATTTGCTCTGTAGGCAAACTGGTGTGGGTCGAAGGTGGGTGGGAGGCTGGCTTTGATGTGCTGCAGGACCAGTCTCTCGAAGCACTTTGTGATGACCGGTGTGAGTGCTACCGGACGGTGGTCGTTAAGACCGCTGATGACAGACTTTTTCGGCAGTGGGATGATTATGGCGGACTTCAGGCAGGGAGGGATGGTGGATTTTAAAAGGGACAGGTTGAAGATTTTTGTGAAGACCTCAGATAATTGGTCTGCACATTCCCTCAGCACTCTGCCCGTCACACCATCGGGGCCTGCAGCTTTCCTGGGATTCACTGCTCTGAGCACGCGCTTAACATCATACTCCTGCACAGTGAAGGTGTTGCTGTCAGGTGCTGGAGAGGGTGTTATGTCTGCCACTGTAGCTTTCACCTCGAAACGAGCAAAGAAACAGTTAAGTTCCTCTGCCAGCGAGGCGTCGCCGTCGGCAGTCGTGCGGTTGCTGGTCTTGTAGTTGGTGATGTGCTGGATGCCTTGCCATACCCGCCGTGGGTCATTGTTGGAAAAGTGGTCCTCAATCTTCCTCTTGTAGGACGCTTTGGCATCCTTGATGCCTCTCTTCAGGTTGGTTCTAGCAGCACTGTATAGAGCTCTATCACTAGACCTGAAGGCGGTGTTACGGTCCTTGAGGAGAGACCTGACATCCTTTGTCATCCAGGGTTTTTGATTGGGATACAACCGGATGCGTTTGTCGACGGTGACATTGTCAACACAGTTTTGGATGTAGCAAAGTACAGTTGATGTGTACTCCTCCAAGTCCTGATCCTCAAATATATCCCAGTTGGTCCTTTCGAAGCAATCCTGCAGCTGCGAGGAAGCTCCTTCAGGCCATGTCTTAACAGTCTTTATGGTGACTGGAGCTTTCCTCCTGAGTGGGGTGTATGCTGGAGTTAGGAATATGGACAGGTGATCTGACTGCCCCAGGTGTGGTAGTGGTGCTGACCTGAAACCCTTCTTAATATTTGAGTAAACCTTGTCTAGTGTGTTTTTCCCCCTGGTAGCACATCTTATGTGTTGTTCAAGTTTCGGGAGAACTGACTTTAGGTCTGCATGGTTGAAGTCCCCGGCTATGATGTGGGCTGCTTCTGGATATGTGCTCTGTTGTGAGTTTATTGCACCGAGCAGGTAGCCTAAAGCTGTGCTAGCGTTAGCATTCGGTGGGATGTAGACTGCTGTTACTATAACCCCTGTAAATTCGCGAGGAAGGTAAAAAGGCCTGCATTTAACTGTTAGGGACTCCAGATCAGGAGAACAGTGGCTATCTATGATTTGGATGTTAGTGCACCAGTTGTTGTGCACGTAAATGCATAACCCCCCCCCCTTGCTCTTACCGGAGTCGATGTTTCTGTCCCAACGAAACGCTGTACGCCCGGCTAGCTCAATGGCTCCGTCTGGGATAAGTGGATGAAGCTATGTCTCTGTTACTAAGAGAATGCAACAGTCCTCCACGAGTTTGTTTGCTGATATCTGTAGTTTTAGTTCGTCCATTTTGTTGATGATGGATCTGGCGTTGTTGAGAAACATGCTGGGTAGCGGTGGTTTGTGTGGCTGTCTCTTTAGCTTGGCAAGTATACCGGACCGGCATCCTCGCTTTTGCTTCCTGTTTCTCCTCCGCCTGCGACACCTGTTCGCGCCGACAACAATCCACGGAGCGCCCGGTGTCCTGGCTATCTCTTCCGGTATATTTCGCGGGTGTGGAAATTCGCGCACAAGGTCCCGATTGCACTGGAATCCTATGATCAGAAGATCCTTTCGGTTGTAGGTAGGATTTGCCTGATTTTCCTGGTTTGCATGACTAAAATTGACTAACAGACATAACACAGATAACACACATAAAACGCACCGAAAGGGAGAGCTGTGAGCCGCTGCGTCTGTGCGCGCCGCCATCTTATACTCAATTGTAATCATGTATTGTCTTTCCGCTGGCTGGTTAGCGCGCAACAAAAGCTTTTCACTGTATCTCGGTGCACAGGACAATAAACTAAACTGAACTAAGTGTGTAGGAAGGAACTGCAGATTTACTAGTGCCCTCCCCCAATTCCAGGGTTATAAATGCCCTCTGTTAATTTCCATTAGTTGCGCCCCGCATTAATTCCCCAGTTACCACCAGCACCACCCTCTGCGTAGAAACCTTGCCCTGCAATTCTCCATTAACCTCCCCCCACCCCCCCCCCCCCCCCTCCACCGTAAAGCTACGCCTTCTGGCCTTTCCCAGCTTCACCTGAGGATAAAGGTTCTGACTGTCTACCATCCCAATGCCTCGCGTAGATTGAGAGGGTCAGAGAGAGCGTGGAAACAGGCCCACATGTTATACATTTTAATTTTGTGGGTTGAATTTAAATTTTGAATTTAATTTTGATTTTGATTTTAATTTCAATTTCAATTTTAATTCTAATTTTGATTTTGATTTTGATTTTAATAATTTTAATTGTAAATTTTGATTTTGATTTAGATTTTAATATTGATTTCAATTTCAATTTTAATTTTGATTTAGATTTTAATTTAGATTTTAGTTTTAATTGTAAATTTTGATTTTGATTTTAATATTGATTTCAATTTTAATTTCAATACCAATTGTAGATTTTGATTTTAATATTGATTTCAATTTTGATTTTGATTTAGATTTTAATTTTACTTTTAATTTTGATTTTGATTTTAAAATTGATTATACTTTTAATTTTTAAATTTAAATTTAAATTTAAATTTTAATTTTAATTTTAATTTAGATTTAGATTTTAATTTTATTTGTAAATTTTGATTTTGATTATAATATTGATTTCCATTTTAATTTCAAGTCTAATTGTAAATTTTGATTTTGATTTTATATTGATCTCAATTTCAATTTTGATTTTGATTTAGATTTTAATTTTATTTGTAAATTTTGATTTTGATTATAATATTGATTTCCATTTCAATTTCAAGTCTAATTGTAAATTTTGATTTTAATTTTATATTGATCTCAATTTCAATTTTGATTTTGATTTAGATTTTAATTTTATTTGTAAATTTTGATTTTGATTTTAATATTGATTTCAATTTTTTTAATTTAGATTTTAGTTTTAATTGTAGATTTAATTGTAGATTTTGATTTTGATTTTAAAATTGATTATACTTTTAATTTTTAAATTTAAATTTAAATTTAAATTTAAATTTAAATTTAAATTTAAATTTTAATTTTAATTTTAATTTTAATTTTAATTTTAATTTTAATTTTAATTTTAATTTTAATTTTAATTTTAATTTTAATTTTAATTTTAATTTTAATTTTAATTTTAATTTTAATTTTAATTTTAATTTTAATTTTAATTTTAATTTTAATTTTAATTTTAATTTTAATTTTAATTTTAATTTTAATTTTAATTTTAATTTTAATTTTAATTTTAATTTTAATTTTAATTTTAATTTTAATTTTAATTTTAATTTTAATTTTAATTTTAATTTTAATTTTAATTTTAATTTTAATTTTAATTTTAATTTTAATTTTAATTTTAATTTTTATTTATTGATTTTTATTTATTGATTTTTATTTTTATTTTGCAGGTCAGCAATGAGAAGGAATGTGTGATATTTGGGGCGAAGCAGGTGATTCCCATTGGGTTAATCCAACCTGCAAGTGCCACACTTTATGACTACTACAACCCAAGTGAGTATATCTGTTTGGAATCAAGAGTCTAGTTTGTTCAATTGGCATTTGCAATGAGCTCAGAACAATGACAATGACAATGACAATGACTTGCTGCAGCCACTTTACCTGCAAACCTGCAGGTGAGTGGCTGCCTCACAGGATCACACACTCACACACTCGCACACTCACACGCTCACATACTCACACACTCACATATGCACACGCTCAAACACTCACACTCACACACTCACTCACACACTCACTCACTCACACACTCACTCATTCACACGCTCACACGCTCACTTGCATACTCACACACTCACTCATTCACACACTCACATGCTCACTCACACACACATTCACACACTCACTTGCATACTCACACACATACACACGCACTCACACACTCACTGACACACTGACACACTCACTGACACACTCACGCTCACTTATTCACACACTCACACACTCACATGCTCACACGCTCATATGCTCACTCCCACACTTACTCATTCACATGCTCACTCACACACACATTAATACACTCACTCACACATTCACACATGCACTCACACACTCACACGCTCACTGACACACACACTCACTTATTCACACATTCACCAACACACTCACACACTCACTTATTCACACATTCACCGACACACTCACACACTCACTTATTCACTTGCTCACACACTTACACACTCACTTATTCACACGCTCACACACTCACTTATTCATATGCTCACACACTCACTTATTCACTCACTTATTCCAATACTCACTCACATTCACTCACATTCACTCACATTCACACACATTCACACACTTACTCACACATTTACGCACATGCACTCACACACTCACTGACACACTCAGCTCACTTATTCACATACACTGCCTCACATACACTGATACACAATCACCCACTAAAATACACAAACTCCTTCACACACTCACACACTGACACACACTCACAAGCTGACACACACACAGACACACACACACAGACACACACACACACACACACACACACACACACACACAGACACACACACACACATACAGACACACAGAGTGTGTGAGAGTGCGTGTGTGTGTGAGTGTGCGGGTGCCACTGACGTGAGACCCTGACGTGAGAGGACGCTGGCGTTGTTTATTGGCCGCTTTTCCGTTAGGATAGTTTGTCTGTTTGTTTTTATGTTGATTGTTTTTGTAAAGCGCTTTGAGCACCCGATAAGGCGCTATATAAAATAAATGCTTATTATTATTATTATTATTACTGATCGCCGCTGGGTGTGAGTGTGCTAACGGGCTGTTGTGTTTTAGCGTCCCGCTGCACGGTGTTTTACAACGCTCCGGACCAGAGCAAGGTGGTGAACAAGTTGTGCCAGAATGACGTTTGTGAGTGTGCTGAAGGTGGGTGACAATAGACCATAGACAATAGACAATAGACCATAGACCATAGACCATAGACCATAGACCATAGACCATAGACAATAGACCATAGACCATAGACCATAGACCATAGACCATAGACAATAGACAATAGACAATAGACAATAGACCATAGACAATAGACAATAGACAATAGACCATAGACCATAGACCATAGACAATAGACCATAGACAATAGACCATAGACCATAGACCATAGACAATAGACAATAGACAATAGACCATAGACCATAGACCATAGACAATAGACAATAGACAATAGACAATAGACAATAGACCATAGACCATAGACCATAGACAATAGACAATAGACAATAGACAATAGACCATAGATGCAGGAGGAGGCCATTCGGCCCTTCGAGCCAGCACCGCCATTCAATGTGATCATGGCTGATCATTCTCAATCAGTACCCCGTTCCTGCCTTCTCCCCATACCCCCTGACTCCGCTATCCTTAAGAGCTCTATCCAGCTCCCTCTTGAATGCATTCAGACAATTGGCCTCCACTGCCTTCTGAGACAGAGAATTCCACAGATTCACAACTCTCTGACTGAAAAAGTTTTTCCTCATCTCAGTTCTAAATGGCCGACCCCTTATTCTTAAACTGTGTGGCCCCTGGTTCTGGACTCCCCCAACATTGGGAACATGTTTCCTGCCTCTAACGTGTCCAACCCCTTAATAATCTTATAGGTTTCGATAAGATCCCCTCTCATCCTTCTAAATTCCAGTGTATACAAGCCTAGTCGCTCCAGTCTTTCAACGTATGACAGTCCCGCCATCCCGGGGATTAACCTGGTGAACCTAAGCTGCACGCCCTCAATAGCAAGAATATCCTTCCTCATATTTGGAGACCAAAACTGCACACAGTACTCCAGGTGCGGTCTCACTAGGGCCCTGTACAACTGCACACAGTACTCCAGGTGCGGTCTCACTAGGGCCCTGTACAACTGCACACAGTACTCCAGGTGCGGTCTCACTAGGTCCCTGTACAACTGCACACAGTACTCCAGGTGCGGTCTCACTAGGTCCCTGTACAACTGCACACAGTACTCCAGGTGCGGTCTCACTAGGTCTCTATACAACTGTATAAAGGCTCCCGTTCACACCAGCTCCACGTGATCCCACTTTCCCATCCACCCCCTACACACCAGGGGGAAACTTACAGAGGGGGTGATTAACCCACAAACATCTTTGGAGTGTGGGAGGAAACCGGAGCACCCGGAGGAAACCCACGCAGGTCACGGGGAGAACGTACAAACTCCGTACAGACAGCGCCCGCAGTCGGGATGGACCCCGGGTCTCTGGCGCTGTGAGGCAGCAACTCTACCGCTGCACCACCACTAGTTGTGGGACCAAGGTAACCAAGAATCATTGGGGAATCAGTTCATAAGTGATAGGAGCAGAGTTAGGCCATTCGGCCCATCAAGTCTACTCCGCCGTTCAATCACGGCTGATCTATCTCTCCCTCCCAACCCCATTCTCCTGCCTTCTCCCCGTAACCCCTGATAACTGCACTAATCAACAATCTATCTATCTCTGCCTTAAATATATCCACTGACGGCCTCCACTGCCGTCTATGGCAACGAATTCCACAGATTCACCACCCTCTGACTAAAGAAATTCCTCCTCATCTCCTTTCTAAAGGTACGTCCTTTTATTCAGAGGCTGTGCTCTCTGGTCCTAGACTCTCCCACCAGTGGAAGCATCCTGTCCACATCCACTCTATCTAAGGCGAGGAGTGGACAAAGATAGTCTCGTCCAATTTTAAATGGTTTGCCACGTTCTTTCTACATTCTCCCTCTGCTGGAAACATCTCCACATTTTGGATGAGAACATGATTAGCAAGTTTGCAGATGATACAAACACGCTACACTCTACCTTCTATACTCTACACTACACTCTATACTCTCCACTCTAGCTCCACACTCTATGCTCTACACTCTATATTCTATACTCTACACTCTACACGCTACACTCCACACTCTACGCTCTACACTCAACACCCTACACTACACTCTACACTCTAAACTCTGCACTATACTCTACACTCTACACTATACTCTACACTACACTCTACACTCTACACTACACTCTATACTCTACACTACACTCTATGTTCTCCACTCTAGCTCTACACTCTATGCTCTACACTCTATATTCTATACTCTACACTCTACACTCCACTCTACACTACACTCTACACTCGACACTCTACACTCTACACTACACTCTACACACACTCTACACTCTACACTACACTCTACACTACACTCTACACTCTACACTACACTATACACTTTACACTCTACACTACACTATACACTCTACACTACACTCTACACTCTACACTACACTATACACTCTACACTACACTATACACTCTACACTCTACACTACACTATACACTACACTCTACACTCTACACTACACTCTAGACTCTACACTACACTCTACTCTACACTCGACACTCTACACTACACTCTACACTCTACACTACACTCTACACTCTACACTCTACACTACACTCTACACACACTCTACACTCGACACTACATTCTACACTACACTCTACACTCTACACTACACACTACACTCTACACTACAATCTACACTACACTCAAAACTACACTCTACACTCTACACTACACTCTACACTCTACACTACATTATACACTACACTCTACACTACACTCTACACTCTACACTACACTCTACACTCTACACTACACTCTACACTACATTATACACTACACTCTACACTACACTCTACACTCTACACTACACTCTACACTCTACACTACACTCTACACTACACTCTACACTACACTCTACACTACACTCTACACTACACTCTACACTCTACACTACACTCTACACTCTACACTACACTCTACACTCTACACTACACTCTACACTCTACATTCTACACTACACTCTACACTCTACACGCTACGTTCTACAATCTACACTCTACGTTCTACACTCTACACTCTACACACTACACCACACTCTACACTCTACACTACACTCTAGACTCTACACTACACTCTACTCTACACTCGACACTCTACACTCTAGACTCTACACTACACTCTACACACACTCTACACTCTACACTACATTCTACACTACACTCTACACTCTACACTACACTCTACACACACTCTACACTCTACACTACACTCTACACACACTCTACACTCTACACTACATTCTACACTACACTCTACACTCTACACTACACTCTACATTCTACACTACATTCTACACTACACTCTACACTACACTCTACACTACACTCTACTCTACACACTACACTCTACTCTCTACACTACACTCTACACTACACTCTACACTACACACTACACACTACACTCTACACTCTACACTACACTCTACACTCTACTCTACACTCTACACTCTACACTACACTCTACACTACACTCTACACTCTACTCTACACTCTACACTACACTCTACTCTACACACTACACTCTACTCTCTACACTACACTACACTACACTACACTACACTCTACACTATACTCTACACTCTACACTACACTCTACACTACACTCTACTCTACACTCTACACTGCACTCTACACTACACACTACACACTACACTCTACACTCTACACTGCACTCTACACTCTACTCTACACTCTACTCTACACTACACTCTACACTACACTCTACACTCTACACTACTCTACACTCTACACTACACTATACACTCTACACTACACTCTACACTACACTCTACACTATACTCTACACTCTACACTACACTCTACACTATACACTCTATACTACACTCTCCACTCTACACTACACTCTATACTCTAGTTCTACACTCTATGCTCTACAATCTATATTCTATACTCTACACTCTACACTCCACACTCTACACTCAACACTCTACACTACACTCTACACTCTAAACTCTGCACTATACCATACACTCTACACTATACTCTACACTACACTCTACACTATACTCTACACTACACTCTACACTATACTCTACACTACACTCTACACTACACTCTACACTACACTCTACACTCTACACTACACTCTACACTACACTCTACACTACACTCTACTCTACACACTACACTCTACTCTCTACACTACACTACACTCTACACTACACTCTACACTACACTCTACACTATACTCTACACTACACTTTACACTCTACACTACACTCTACTCTACACTCTACACTACACTCTACATTACACATTACACACTACACACTACACTCTACACTCTACACTACACTCTACACTCTACTCTACACTCTACACTCTACACTACACTCTACACTACACTCTACACTCTACACTACACTCTACACTCTACACTACTCTACACTACACTATACACTCTACACTACACTCTACACTCTACACTACACTCTACACTCTACACTCTACACTACACTCTACACTACACTCTACACTCTACACTACACTACACTACACTCTACACGCTACACTACACTATACACTCTACACTACACTCGACACTACACTCTACACTCTACACTACACTCTACACTCTACAATCTACACTCTACACTACACTCTACACTACACACTACACTACACTCTACACTATACACACTACACTACACTTTACACTCTACTCTACAATTTACACTCTACACTATACATTCTATACTCTACACTCTACTCTACACTCCACACTGTTAGTGTACAGTATAGAGTGTAGAGCTAGAATGGAGAGCATAGAGTGTAGTGTAGAGATTAGAGTGTCGAGTGTAGAGTGTAGTGTTGAGTGTAGAGTGTAGTGTAGAGTGAAGAGTGTAGTGTAGTGTAGTGTGTAGAGTAGAGTATAAAGTGTAGAGTGTAGAACATAGAGTGTAGAATGTAGTGTAGAGTAGAGTATAGTGTAGAGTGTAGAGTAGTATAGTGTGGAGTGTGGGGTGTAGAGTGTAGAGTGTAGTGTAGAGTGTAGAGTGTAGTGTAGAGTGAAGAGTGTAGTGTAGTGGAGAGTGTAGAGTAGAGTATAAAGTGTAGAGTGTAGAACATAGAGTGTAGAATGTAGTGTAGAGTAGAGTATAGTGTAGAGTGTAGAGTAGTATAGTGTGGAGTGTGGGGTGTAGAGTGTAGAGTGTAGTGTAGAGTGTAGAGTGTAGTTCTACACTCTACACTCTACACTCTACACACTACACTAGACTCTACACTACACTCTACACTCTACACTACACTCTACACTCTACACTACACTACACTCTACACTACACTATACACTCTACACTACAATCTATACTCTACACTCTACACAATACACTACACTCTACACTCTACACTACACTATACACTCTACACTACACTATACACTCTACACTCTACTCTCTACACTACACTCTACATTCTACACTCTACACTACACTATACACTCTACACTACACTATACACTCTACACTCTACTCTCTACACTACAATCTACACTCTACACTCTACACTTTACACTCTACACTCTACACTACACTCTACACTCTACACTACACTCTACACTCTACACTCTACACTACACTCTACACTATACACTCTACACTACACTCTACACTACACTCTACACTACACTGTACACTCTACACTCTACACTCTACACTACACTCTACACTACACTCTACACTACACTCTACACTACACTCAACACTACACTCTACTCTACACTCTACACTACACTCTACACTACACTCTACACTACACTCTACACTACACTCTACACTCTACACTCTACACTACACTCTACACTACACTCTACACTCTACACTACACTATACACTCTACACTACACTCTACACTCTACGTTCTACAATCTACACTCTACGTTCTACACTCTACACTCTACACTCTACACACTACACTCTACACTACACTCTACACTACACTACACACTACACTCTACACTACACTGTACTCTACTCTACACTCTACACTACACTCTACACTACACTCTACACTCTACACTACACTCTACACTATACTCTACACTACACTCTACACTCTACTCTACACTCTACACTACACTCTACACTACACTCTACACTACACTCTACTCTACTCTACACTCTACACTACACTCTACACTCTACACTCTACACTACACTCTACACACTACACTCTACACTATACTCTACACTACACTCTACACTCTACACTACACTCTACACTCTACTCTACACTCTACACTACACTCTACACTACACTACACTCTACTCTACACTCTACACTACACTCTACACTACACTCTACACTACACTCTACACTCTACACTACACTCTACACTACACTCTACACTCTACACTACACTATACACTCTACACTACACTCTACACTATACTTTACACACTACACTCTACACTCTACACTCTACACTCTATACTCTACACTACACTCTACACTCTACACTACACTCTACACTCTACTCTACACTCTACACTACACTCTACACTACACTCTACACTACACTCTACTCTACACTCTACACTACACTCTACACTACACTCTACACTACACTCTACTCTACTCTACACTACACCACACTCTACACTCTACACTACACTCAACACTCTACACTACACTCTACAGTCTACACTCTACACTACACTCTACACTACACTCTACATTACACTCTACTCTACTCTACACTCTACACTACACTCTACACTCTACACTACACTCAACACTCTACACTACACTACACTCTACACTATACTCTACACTACACTCTACACTACACTCTACACTACACTCTACACTCTACACTACACTCTACACTACACTCTACACTACACTCTACTCTACACACTACACTCTACTCTCTACACTACACTACACTCTACACTACACTCTACACTACACTCTACACTATACTCTACACTACACTCTACACTCTACACTACACTCTACTCTACACTCTACACTACACTCTACATTACACACTACACACTACACACTACACTCTACACTCTACACTACACTCTACACTCTACTCTACACTCTACACTCTACACTACACTCTACACTACACTCTACACTCTACACTACACTCTACACTCTACACTACTCTACACTACACTATACACTCTACACTACACTCTACACTCTACACTACACTCTACACTCTACACTCTACACTACACTCTACACTACACTCTACACTCTACACTACACTACACTACACTCTACACTACACTATACACTCTACACTCTACACTACACTCGACACTACACTCTACACTCTACACTACACTCTACACTCTACAATCTACACTCTACACTACACTCTACACTACACACTACACTACACTCTACACTATACACACTACACTACACTTTACACTCTACTCTACAATTTACACTCTACACTATACATTCTATACTCTACACTCTACTCTACACTCCACACTGTTAGTGTACAGTATAGAGTGTAGAGCTAGAATGGAGAGCATAGAGTGTAGTGTAGAGATTAGAGTGTCGAGTGTAGAGTGTAGTGTTGAGTGTAGAGTGTAGTGTAGAGTGAAGAGTGTAGTGTAGTGTAGTGTGTAGAGTAGAGTATAAAGTGTAGAGTGTAGAACATAGAGTGTAGAATGTAGTGTAGAGTAGAGTATAGTGTAGAGTGTAGAGTAGTATAGTGTGGAGTGTGGGGTGTAGAGTGTAGAGTGTAGTGTAGAGTGTAGAGTGTAGTGTAGAGTGAAGAGTGTAGTGTAGTGGAGAGTGTAGAGTAGAGTATAAAGTGTAGAGTGTAGAACATAGAGTGTAGAATGTAGTGTAGAGTAGAGTATAGTGTAGAGTGTAGAGTAGTATAGTGTGGAGTGTGGGGTGTAGAGTGTAGAGTGTAGTGTAGAGTGTAGAGTGTAGTTCTACACTCTACACTCTACACTCTACACACTACACTAGACTCTACACTACACTCTACACTCTACACTACACTCTACACTCTACACTACACTACACTCTACACTCTACACTACACTATACACTCTACACTACAATCTATACTCTACACTCTACACAATACACTACACTCTACACTCTACACTACACTATACACTCTACACTACACTATACACTCTACACTCTACTCTCTACACTACACTCTACATTCTACACTCTACACTACACTATACACTCTACACTACACTATACACTCTACACTCTACTCTCTACACTACAATCTACACTCTACACTCTACACTTTACACTCTACACTCTACACTACACTCTACACTCTACACTACACTCTACACTCTACACTCTACACTACACTCTACACTATACACTCTACACTACACTCTACACTACACTCTACACTACACTGTACACTCTACACTCTACACTCTACACTACACTCTACACTACACTCTACACTACACTCTACACTACACTCAACACTACACTCTACTCTACACTCTACACTACACTCTACACTACACTCTACACTACACTCTACACTACACTCTACACTCTACACTCTACACTCTACACTACACTCTACACTACACTCTACACTCTACACTACACTATACACTCTACACTACACTCTACACTCTACGTTCTACAATCTACACTCTACGTTCTACACTCTACACTCTACACTCTACACACTACACTCTACACTACACTCTACACTACACTACACACTACACTCTACACTACACTGTACTCTACTCTACACTCTACACTACACTCTACACTACACTCTACACTCTACACTACACTCTACACTATACTCTACACTACACTCTACACTCTACTCTACACTCTACACTACACTCTACACTACACTCTACACTACACTCTACTCTACTCTACACTCTACACTACACTCTACACTCTACACTCTACACTACACTCTACACACTACACTCTACACTATACTCTACACTACACTCTACACTCTACACTACACTCTACACTCTACTCTACACTCTACACTACACTCTACACTACACTACACTCTACTCTACACTCTACACTACACTCTACACTACACTCTACACTACACTCTACACTCTACACTACACTCTACACTACACTCTACACTCTACACTACACTATACACTCTACACTACACTCTACACTATACTTTACACACTACACTCTACACTCTACACTCTACACTCTATACTCTACACTACACTCTACACTCTACACTACACTCTACACTCTACTCTACACTCTACACTACACTCTACACTACACTCTACACTACACTCTACTCTACACTCTACACTACACTCTACACTACACTCTACACTACACTCTACTCTACTCTACACTACACCACACTCTACACTCTACACTACACTCAACACTCTACACTACACTCTACAGTCTACACTCTACACTACACTCTACACTACACTCTACATTACACTCTACTCTACTCTACACTCTACACTACACTCTACACTCTACACTACACTCAACACTCTACACTACACTACACTCTACACTATACTCTACACTACACTCTACACTACACTCTACACTACACTCTACACTCTACACTACACTCTACACTACACTCTACACTACACTCTACTCTACACACTACACTCTACTCTCTACACTACACTACACTCTACACTACACTCTACACTACACTCTACACTATACTCTACACTACACTCTACACTCTACACTACACTCTACTCTACACTCTACACTACACTCTACATTACACACTACACACTACACACTACACTCTACACTCTACACTACACTCTACACTCTACACTCTACTCTACACTCTACACTCTACACTACACTCTACACTACACTCTACACTCTACACTACACTCTACACTACACTCTACACTACACTCTACACTCTACACTACACTCTACACTCTACACTCTACACTACACTCTACACTACACTCTACACTCTACACTACACTACACTACACTCTACACTACACTATACACTCTACACTCTACACTACACTCGACACTACACTCTACACTCTACACTACACTCTACACTCTACAATCTACACTCTACACTACACTCTACACTACACACTACACTACACTCTACACTATACACACTACACTACACTTTACACTCTACTCTACAATTTACACTCTACACTATACATTCTATACTCTACACTCTACTCTACACTCCACACTGTTAGTGTACAGTATAGAGTGTAGAGCTAGAATGGAGAGCATAGAGTGTAGTGTAGAGATTAGAGTGTCGAGTGTAGAGTGTAGTGTTGAGTGTAGAGTGTAGTGTAGAGTGAAGAGTGTAGTGTAGTGTAGTGTGTAGAGTAGAGTATAAAGTGTAGAGTGTAGAACATAGAGTGTAGAATGTAGTGTAGAGTAGAGTATAGTGTAGAGTGTAGAGTAGTATAGTGTGGAGTGTGGGGTGTAGAGTGTAGAGTGTAGTGTAGAGTGTAGAGTGTAGTGTAGAGTGAAGAGTGTAGTGTAGTGGAGAGTGTAGAGTAGAGTATAAAGTGTAGAGTGTAGAACATAGAGTGTAGAATGTAGTGTAGAGTAGAGTATAGTGTAGAGTGTAGAGTAGTATAGTGTGGAGTGTGGGGTGTAGAGTGTAGAGTGTAGTGTAGAGTGTAGAGTGTAGTTCTACACTCTACACTCTACACTCTACACACTACACTAGACTCTACACTACACTCTACACTCTACACTACACTCTACACTCTACACTACACTACACTCTACACTCTACACTACACTATACACTCTACACTACAATCTATACTCTACACTCTACACAATACACTACACTCTACACTCTACACTACACTATACACTCTACACTACACTATACACTCTACACTCTACTCTCTACACTACACTCTACATTCTACACTCTACACTACACTATACACTCTACACTACACTATACACTCTACACTCTACTCTCTACACTACAATCTACACTCTACACTCTACACTTTACACTCTACACTCTACACTACACTCTACACTCTACACTACACTCTACACTCTACACTCTACACTACACTCTACACTATACACTCTACACTACACTCTACACTACACTCTACACTACACTGTACACTCTACACTCTACACTCTACACTACACTCTACACTACACTCTACACTACACTCTACACTACACTCAACACTACACTCTACTCTACACTCTACACTACACTCTACACTACACTCTACACTACACTCTACACTACACTCTACACTCTACACTCTACACTACACTCTACACTACACTCTACACTCTACACTACACTATACACTCTACACTACACTCTACACTCTACGTTCTACAATCTACACTCTACGTTCTACACTCTACACTCTACACTCTACACACTACACTCTACACTACACTCTACACTACACTACACACTACACTCTACACTACACTGTACTCTACTCTACACTCTACACTACACTCTACACTACACTCTACACTCTACACTACACTCTACACTATACTCTACACTACACTCTACACTCTACTCTACACTCTACACTACACTCTACACTACACTCTACACTACACTCTACTCTACTCTACACTCTACACTACACTCTACACACTACACTCTACACTATACTCTACACTACACTCTACACTCTACACTACACTCTACACTCTACTCTACACTCTACACTACACTCTACACTACACTACACTCTACTCTACACTCTACACTACACTCTACACTACACTCTACACTACACTCTACACTCTACACTACACTCTACACTACACTCTACACTCTACACTACACTATACACTCTACACTACACTCTACACTATACTTTACACACTACACTCTACACTCTACACTCTACACTCTATACTCTACACTACACTCTACACTCTACACTACACTCTACACTCTAATCTACACTCTACACTACACTCTACACTACACTCTACACTACACTCTACTCTACACTCTACACTACACTCTACACTACACTCTACACTACACTCTACTCTACTCTACACTACACTACACTCTACACTCTACACTACACTCAACACTCTACACTACACTCTACAGTCTACACTCTACACTACACTCTACACTACACTCTACATTACACTCTACTCTACTCTACACTCTACACTACACTCTACACTCTACACTACACTCAACACTCTACACTACACTACACTCTACACTACACTCTACACTCTACACTATACACACTACACTATACACTACAGTCTACACTCTACACTATACACACCACACTCTACACTACACTCTACACTCTACACTACACTCTACACTACACTCTACACTCTACACTCTACACTACACTATACACTCTACACTCTACACTACACTCTACACTACACTCTACACTCTACACTCTACACTACACTATACACTCTACACTCTACACTACACTCTACACTACACTCTACAGTCTACACTCTACACTCTACACTACACTCTACACTACACTCTACACTCTACACTCTACACTACACTCTACACTCTACACTACACTCTACACTACACTCTACAGTCTACACTCTACACTCTACCCTACACTCTACACTCTACACTATACACACTACACTCTACACTACACTCTACACTATACACTCTATACTTTACACTCTGCACTCTACACTCTACACTCTACGCTCTACCTTCCACTGAGATGATCCTTGCTCCAGCCCACGTCGCCCTGCCCTTTACCGACGCGTCTCTCTCCTCTCCCACCAGGGGTCTGCCCTCGGGTACAGAAAACCAAGGACATAGGGGCCGAGGACCGGATGAACTTTGCCTGCTACAGCCCCATTGTGGATTACGGTGAGGCCCTACAGGATTCTTCAAGGCGGGGGTATCGTGGCGGGGCGGGACGGGACGGGACGGCGGGATGCTTGCCGGTAGACTGCCAAGTTGTTTTGGTTTAGATTTAGACAATAGACAATAGGTGCAGGAGGAGGCCATTCGGCCCTTCGAGCCAGCACTGCCATTCATTGTGATCATGGCTGATCATTCTCAATCAGTACCCCGTTCCTGCCTTCTCCCCATACCCCCTGACTCCGCTATCCTTAAGAGCTCTATCTAGCTCTCTCTTGAATGCATCCAGAGAATTGGCCTCCACTGCCTTCTGAGGCAGAGAATTCCACAGATTTACAACCCTCTGAGTGAAAAAGTTTTTCCTCGTCTCCGTTCCAAATGGCCTACCCCTTATTCTTAAACTGTGGCCGTTGGTTCTGGACTCCCCCAACATTGGGATCATGTTTCCTGCCTCTAACGTGTCCAACCCCTTAATAATCTTATATGTTTTGATAAGACCCCCTCTCATCCTTCTAAATTCCAGTGTATACAAGCCTAGCCGCTCCAGTCTTTCAACTTATGACAGTCCCACCATTCCAGGAATTAACCTAGCAAACCTACGCTGCACGCCCTCAATAGCAAGAATATCCGTCCTCAAATTTGGAGACCAAAACTGCACACAGTACTCCAGGTGCGGTCTCACCAGGGCCCTATACAACTGCAGAAAGACCTCTTTGTGCCTATACTGAGGTGGTCTAGTTTAGTTTGGAGATACGGCGCGGAAAGAGGCCCCATCGGCCCACCGAGTCCGCGCTGACCAGCGATCCCCTCACACTAACACTGTCCTACACACACCAGGGACAATTTACAATTTTACCAAAGCCAATTAACCAACAAACCTACACGTCTTTGGAGTGTGGGAGAACCGGAGCACCCAGAGAAAACCCAGGCAGGTCACGGGGAGAAGGTACAAACTCCTTACTGACAGCGCCCGTGGTCGGGATCGAACCCGGGTCTCCGGCGCTGTGAGGCAGCAACGGGCCGCATACATAGTAAAAAAGCCTTTGGTATGCGTGCCATCCAAACAGACCAGATACGCCACATGTAAACATAATAGATAAGGGCGGCACGGTGGCGCAGCGGTAGAGTTGCTGCCTCACAACCCGGGTTCCATCCTGACTACGGGTGCTGTCTGTACGGAGTTTGCACGTTCTCCCCGTGACCCGCGTGGGTTTTCTCCGGGTGCTCCGGTTTCCTCCCACACTCCAAAGACTTGCGGGTGTGAGGGTTAATTGGCTTCGGTGTAAATGTAAATTGTCCCTAGTGTGTGTGTGTGTGTGTGTGTGTGTGTGTGTGTGTGTGCGTGTGTAGGATAGTGTTAAATGTGTGGGGATCGCTGGTCGGCACGGACTCGATGGGCCGAAGGGCCCGTTTCCGCTCTGTATCACTGAATTCGAAAGTCTAAAGGCAGGGAGTTGCTCCATCAACCGAATGAAACATTACACCAAGATTCACTCTCGGTCTGAAGAAGGGTCTCGACCCGAAACGTCGCCCATTCCTTCTCTCCAGAGATGCTGCCCGACCCGCTGAGTTACTCCGGCATTTTGTGTCTATCGTCAATGTAAACCAGCATCTGCAGTTCCTTCCCACACATGACAACAAGGTCCGAATATACATTTATAAAGCTCGCAATGAGAACGATCGAAGAGTCGAATGTTAATTCTATAATTCTGATGTCCACTGGGGGGCGCCATCAGCGATGGCACCCTCGCCAACAGTGTCTGTCTTTTTCGTCTTTTTAAAATTATTTTTCTTGAGTTTTTAAAGTTTGTGTTAATGTTCTCTGGTTTGTTTTATGTGGGGGGTGGGGGGGAAGGGGAGGGTGGGGGGGAGGGGGGGGGTGGGGGGGGGGAGGGAGGGTGGGGGGGGAGGGGGAAACTTGTTTCCAATCTCTCACCTTGCCGGAGTTGCGATTGTTTTCCGGGTCGTATCTCCTGTCGCTCTGCGGCCTAACATCGTGGGGCTGGCGGCCTTGCTCGGGACTGACTTTGAGCCCCACCGCGGGGCCTGGACTTACCGTCGGAGCCTGCGATCCCTTGCCCGGGATCGACGCTCCAACCGCGGCCTGCGGACTTCAACATCGAGGAGCTGGCGGTCTCGGGTAGAGTCCGATGTCGGGAAGCTCCAAACCAAACGAGGTTCGACCAGCCCTGACCCGGGGAAGATCGCCCGGCGTGGGGGGGGCTGAGATTCCCCCCCGATGCAGGAGCTTGATCGCCCCGACGCGGAGCGCCCAAACGCCACCGGCTACGGGAGCCAAGATCATCCCGTCAACGGAAGGTTCGAGGCCCCCGACCGCAGGAGAACAAAGAAGGGAAGAGACTGAACATTTGTTCGCCTTCCATCACAGTGAGGAATGTGGAGGGGTCACTGTGGGGGATGTTCATGTTAACATGTATGTTGTGGGTCCTGTTGTTTTTTATTGGTGTGACTGTACGGCAAATGAAATTCTTCGTGTGTTCCTCCCCTCCTCTCCTCCCAACTCTCTTCTCCTACCCTTCCCTCTCCTTCCATTTCATCCTCCCCTCTCCCCTCATCTTCTCCTCACATCTCCTCAACTCTCCTCTACTCTCCTCTCCTCCCCCCCTACCCTCTCCCCTCCTCTCCTCTCCTCTTCCCTCCTCCCTTCCCCTCTTCACTCCTCCCCGTCCCCTCCCCTCCTCTCTTCTCCTCTTCCCTCCTCCCTCCCCCTCCCCTCCTCTCCCCTCCCCTCTTCTCTCCTCGCCTCTCCTCTTCTCTCCTCGCCTCTCCTCTCCTCTCCTCTCCTCTCCTCTCCTCTCCTCTCCTCTCCTCTCCTCTCCTCTTCTCCCCTCCCCTCCCCTCCCCTCCCCTCTCCTCTCCTCTCCCCTCTCGCCTCATTGTAATGTTTATGATTATACTGACTGGCTCTCTGTGATCTCGTTGCAGCGTACATAGCTAACGTCACCAATGGGACCGTTACTGGGGCATTCCACACCTACACAGCCACGATTACCAAACTCATCACCGTTAGTAAGTAGTGCTTCTTTCTGTGGGCAGTACCTCCATTCCAGTGGCCATCACTCCCTGTAACGAAATATATGCGGGATTCAAGGATCAACTGCACGTCTATGGAGTGTGGGAGGAAACCGGAGCACCCAGAGAAAGCCCACGCGGGTCACGGCACAGCGGTAGAGTTGCCGCCTCACAGCGAATGCAGCGCCGGAGACCCGGGTTCGATCCTGACTACGGGCGCTGTCTGTACGGAGTTTGTACGTTCTCCCCGTGACCCGCGTGGGTTTTCTCCGAGATCTTCGGTTTCCTTCCAAACTCCAAAGACGTGCGGGTTTGTAGGTTAATCGGTTTGGTAAAATGTAAAAAAATTGTCCCCGGTGTGTGTAGGATAGTGTTCGTGTTCGGGGATCGCTGGTCGGCGCGGACCCGGTGGGCCGAAAGGCCCTGATTCCACGATGTATCACTAATACGTAAGGTCACGGGGAGAACGTGCAAACTCCGTAGAAGGCGAATACCCGTGGTCGGGATGGAAACCGGGTGTCTGGCGCTGTGAGGCAGCAACTCTACCGCTGTGCCACCGTGCCGCACATCTATGGGATGTTGGGGGGGGGGGGGGGAGGACCAGAGAAAAACCCACGCAGGCACGGGGAGACCGTACACGCAAGGAACCGCAGACACACGTTTACAAAAATGAAGGAAGAAAGCACATACCGAAGAGCACAAAGTTTAGTTAAGAGATACAGCGAGGAAACAGGCCCCTTCGGCCCACCGAGTCCACGCCGACCAGCGATCCCCCCCCGCACACTAACACTATCCTACACGAACTGGGGACAATTTACTGGGGACATAGAAACATAGAAACATAGAAAATAGGTGCAGGAGTAGGCCATTCGGCCCTTCGAGCCTGTACGCACTGCCATGCAATATGACCATGGCTGATCATCCAGCTCAGTAGCCTGTACCTGCCTTCTCTCCATACCCCCTGATCCGTTTAGCCACAAGGGCCACATCTAACTCCCTCTTAAATATAGCCAATGAACTGGCCTCAACTACCTTCTGTGGCACAGAGTTCCACAGATTCACCACTCTCTGTGTGAAAAAAAACGTTCACATCTCGGTCCTAAAAGACTTCCCCCTTATCCTTAAACTGTGACCCCTTGTTCTGGACTTCCCCAACATCAGGAACAATCTTCCTGCATCTAGCCTGTCCAACCCCATAAGAATTTTGTAAGTTTCTGTAAGATCCCCCCTCAATCTTCTAAATTCCAGCGAGTACAAGCCCAGTCTATCCAGTCTTTCTTGATATGAAAGTCCTGCCATCCCAGGGATCAATCTGGTGAACCTTCTCGGTACTCCCTCTATGGCAAGAATGTCTTTCCTCAGATTGGGAGACCAAATATATATATGATATGATATGATATGAAAACATTTATACCGAAGCCAATTAGCCAACAAATCTGCACGTCTTCGGAGTGTGGGAGGAAACCGAAGATCTCGGAGAAAACCAACGCAGGCCACGGGGAGAACGTACAAACTCCGTACAGACGGCGCCCGTGGTCGGGATCGAACCCGGGTGTCTGGCGCCGTGAGGCAGCAACTCTACCGCTGCGCCACCGTGCCGCCCCTAAACTAAACAAATTCTGCTTCTGTGTTGTACGGTTGCAGGTAAAATTGGTTGGCATGTTGGGAATATTTAAGCATAAGGGGTAGGCCATTTAGCTCTGAGATGAGGAGAAATCTTTTCACCCAGAGAGTTGTGAATCTATGGGATTCTCTGCCACAGAAGGCAGTGTAGGCCAATTCACTGGATGTTTTCAAGAGAGAGTTGGATTTAGCTCCTAGGCCTAACAGAATCAAGGGATTATGGGGAGAAAGCAGGAACGGGGTACTGATTCTGGATGATCAGCCATGATCATATTGAATGGCAGTGCGTACAGGCTCGAAGGGCAGAATGTCCTCCTCCTGCACCTATTTTCTATGTTTCTACAGCACATAATCCTACGACATTTTCCCCACCTCCAACGGGATCCCACTAATGGCCACAGCTTCACATCTCCAGAGCTTTCCACCTTCCGCAGAAGCAACTCCCTGGTCCACTCGTCCCTTCCTACCCAAACCACCCCCTCCCCCCCCCGGGCACTTTCCCCTGCAACCGCAGGAGATACAACACCTGTCCCTTTACCTCCCCCGTTCGACTCCATCCAAGGACCCAAACAGTCCTTTCCAGGTGAGGCAGAGGTTCACCTGCACCTCCCCCAACCTCATCTACTGTATCCGCTGTTCCAGGTGTGGACTCCTGTAAGCCGGCGAGACCAAGCGCGGGCTCGGCGATCGTTTCGCTCAACACCTCCGCTCAGTCCGCCTGAACCAACCTGATCTCCCGGTGTCCAAACACTTTAACTCCCCCTCCCACTCCCGCACTGACCTCTCTGTCCTGGGCCTCCTCCACTGTCAGAGTGAGGCCCAGCGCAAATTGGAGGAACAGCACCTCATATTTCGCTTGGGCAGCTCACACCCCAGCGGCATAAACATTGACTTCTCTAACTTCAGGTACCCCTTGCATTCCCCCTCTCTCCATCCCCCCCCCTTCCCAGTTCTCCCACCAGTCTGACTGTCTCCGACTACATTTTATCTCTGTACCACCCCCTCCCCTGACATCAGTCTGAAGAAGGGTCTCGACCCGAAACGCCACCCATTCCTTCTCTCCCGAGATGCTGCCTGTCCCGCTGAGTTACTCCAGCATTTTACCTTCTACTAGACCAAGTGGACCCATTGGGCCCAAACCTCTCCTGTATTGGTATAGCACTCTCTCCTCCCCCTCTCCCCACTCCCCTTCCCCCTTCCCCTCCCCCCACTCCATCCCCCTCAAACCCCCCCTTAACCTCCCTCCCCCCTCCATCCCTAGGCGATAGATTTAGACTTTAAGATGTGAATAACTTTAAAAATATAACACCGATTTCAATGAAACCTCTTCCATTGGCACCAAAGGGACGACGGTGAGTGAGGTGGGCCTAACATTGTCGTGCTATCGTGCACCATCTTGGCTGTAGTTCAGGAACAAACAAACAAACAAACAAACAAACAAACAAGAGTTTAAGTACATAGGTGTTTCTTTGATCTTCTGACACATTCTGCTTCCACGTCTCAAACAGACGGAGACGAAGCAGTCAGTATTTACAATCAGCGCAACTTCCTGAAACGACGTTCCTGCCACCTGGAATTGAAGATCGGGAGAAGCTACCTCCTGATGGGGAAAGACGGGAAGACCAAGGATAACCAGAGAAAGTAAGAATGAATGACTCTTTAGAAACTTTGAAAATAGGTGCAGGAGGAGGCCATTCGGCCCTTCGAGCTTGTACGCACCGCCATTCATTGTGATCATGGCTGATCATCCACAATCAGTAACCCGTGCCTGCCTTCTCCTCATATCCCTTGATTCCACTAGCCCCTCGAGCTCTATCTAACTCTCTTTTAAATTCATCCAGTGAATCGGCCCCCACTGCATTGGCCTCCACTGCCCACTGTGGCAGAGAATTCCACAGATTCACAACTCTCTGGGTGAATTTTATTTATTTTTCTCACCTAAGTTTTAAATGGCCTCCCCTTTATTCTTAGACTGTGTGTGTGGCCCCTGGTTCTGGACTCCCCCAACATTGGGAACATTTTCCCTGCATCTAGCTTGTCCAGTCCTTTTATAATTTTATACGTTTCTGTAAGATCCCCTCTCATCCTTCGACATTTCAATGTGAATACAAGCCCAGTCTTTCCAATCTTTCCTCATATGACAGTCCCGCCATCCCGGGGATTAACCTGGTGAACCTATGCTGTACTGCCTCAATAGCAAGGATGTCCTTCCTCAAATTTGGAGACCAAAACTGCACACAGTACTCCAGGTGCAGTCTCACTAGGGCCCTTTGTACAACTGCAGAAGGACCTCTTTGCTCCTGTACTCAACTCCCCTCGTTATGAAGGCCATAACGCATGTAGTGGCCAGCATCTTGTCTCTACCAATTAGCTCCCAAGCTGCCACTTGCATAGACCGGGTCAGCGATAAGCGTAATGACTCGAACAAATAATAACAGAGATCCTCCTTGCCGTTTAATAGTTAGTCTTCTTTATTTGAAGGTGCAATAAACATATTGCCATATGTCTTGTCATCGACTGGTTACTAATTGCTAGGTAAAAATTCCATATCTTACCACTGTCTATGCGATCGATACTGGTTGCCAGATATTACTTCGACACAGTTTGTTTATTGCACCTTCAAATAAAGAAGACTAACTATTAAACGTCAAGGAGGATCTCTGTTATTATTTGTTCGAGTCATTACTAATTGATATAGACGCGAAGCTGGCCACTACATGCGTTATGGCCTTCATAACGAGAGGATTTGAGTAGAGGAGTAAAGAGGTCCTTCTGCAGTTGTACAAAGGGCCCTGGTGAGACCGCACCTGGAGTACTGTGTGCAGTTTTGGTCTCCAAATTTGAGGAAGGACATCCTTGCTATTGAGGCAGTGCAGCGTAGGTTCACCAGGTTAATCCCCGGGATGGCGGGACTGTCATATTAATCTTATTGTTAATAAAACAGGCGATTACGTCTTGGCTAATATATCTTTTGGCGTAGTCGCTAGCTGACCCTCTGTAAGCACCTCCTTGGCTCACATCCCCTCTCTCCGCCCGCACGTACCCAACTGCCCGCTCTCCAGCTCCGCCCAGCTCCTACGTAAGCATTGCACTAACTCTATAGTGTCCAGACTACAGCAGGATACAAGGTAATAATATTAATAAGCTAACATAACTAATAAATGCAAAATGGCTCTGACAACGCATGCAACAAGTCAAAGTTATATTCTTTGTTCTTGCGCATCCTGAGGTATGCGAAGAGTCGGCACATCAAGGGCACCCACAACGTTACAAGGATCCCATTTTAATACATTCATTTGTGGCCCACCTTCGATCTTGGAATATTGAGAGCAGATTCTGGGCCCCGTGATCTGAGGAAGGACGTGGTGGCTCTGGAGAGGGTCCAGAGGAGGTTTACGAGAACGATCCCAGGACTGAGTGGGTTAACCCATGATGAACGTTTTTGGTTCCAGCACTGGGCCTGTACTCGCTGGAGTTTAGAAGGATGAGGTGGGGAGGGGGACCTCATTGAAACGTACAGAACAGTGAAAGACCTTGGATAGAGTGGATGTGGAGAGGATGTTCCCAATGTTGGGGGAGTCCAGAACCAGGGGCCACACACACACAGTCTAAGAATAAAGGGGAGGCCATTTAAAACTGAGGTGAGAAAAACTTTTCACCCAGAGAGTTGTGGACTTGTGGAATTCTCTGCCACAGAGGGCAGTGGAGACCGATTCACTGGATGGATTTGAAAGAGAGTTAGATAGGGGCTAGCGGAATCAAGGGATATGGGGAGAAGGCAGGCACGGGTTACTGATTGTGGATGATCAGCCATGATCACAATGAATGGCGGTGCGTACAGGCTCGAAGGGCCGAATAGCCTCCTCCTGCACCTATTTTCTATGTTTCTATGCATCCCATTTTAACACATTCCATTCGTTCTTGGAACATTGTGAGCAATTCTGGGCCCCGTGATCTGAGGAAGGATGTGCTGGCTCTGGAGAGGGTCCAGAGGAGGTTTACAAGAACGATCCCAAGGAATGAGCGGGTTAACCCATGATGAGCGTTTGTCAGCACTGGGCCTGGACTCGCTGGAGTTTAGAGGAATGAGGGGGGGATCTCATTGAATCTTACCGAATAGTGAGCGGCCTGGATAGAGTGGATGTGGGGAGGATGTTTCCACTAGTGGGAGAGTCCAGGACCAGAGGGCACGGCCTCAGAGTTAAAGGACGTTCCTTTAGGAAGGAGATGAGGAGGAATTTCTTTAGTCAGAGGGTGGTGAATCTGTGGAATTCTTTGCCACAGACGGCCGAGAAGATTAAAGGTAATAGAGATCTTTGGAGATCTGTGGAATTCTTTGCCACAGAGGCTGTGGAGGCCAAGTCAGTGGATATATTTAAGGCAGAGATAGATAGATTCTAGATTAGTGCGGGTGTCAGGGGTTATGGGGAGAAGGCAGGAGAATGGGGTTAGGAGGGAGAGATAGATCAGCCATGATTGAATGGCGGAGTAGACTTGATGGGCCGAATGGCCTAATTATGGTCCTATCACTTATGGCCTTGTGACATTGAATCATTGAAGTTTCCAAACTGTATAACACACTTTCTTCTTCCACCGCCCCTCCCTCTCTGTCTCCCCCCCCCCCCCCCCCCCCCCAACCACTCCCCCTCCCATTCCCACCCACTCTCGTCTCTCCATATCTCCAGCATGCAGTACATCCTCGACTCTGAATCTTGGGTTGAAGAGGTGCCACCTGCCGAGAAATGCAAGATCTCAAGATATCGGAAGATTTGTGGCAGATTCCACAATTTTATCAACCAACATCAACTGGATGGTTGCCAGCAGTAGGGGACCGTTGCTTCAAGTGTTGCGCCCTGCGGAATAAATCACTCAGTGAACAAATGAATGAAGAATTATTCACAAAGTGCTGGAGTAACTCAGCGGGTCAGGCAGCATCTCAGGAGAGAAGGAATGGGTGACGTTTCGGGTCGAGGCCCTTCTTCAGACTGATGTCAGGGCGGGGCGGGACAAAGGAAGGATATAGGTGGAGACAGGAAGATAGAGGGAGATCTGGGAAGGGGGAGGGGAAGAGAGGGACAGAGGAACTATCTAAAGTTGGAGAAGTCAATGTTCATATCACTGGGCTGCAAGCTGCCCAGGCGAAATATGAGGTGCTGTTCCTCCAATTTACGGTGGCCCTCACTATGGCACTGGAGGAGGCCCATGACAGAAAGGTCAGACTGGGAGTGGGAGGGGGAGTCGAAGTGCTCAGCCACCGGGAGATCAGGTTGGTTAAGGCGGACCGAGCGCAGGTGTTGAGCGAAAAGATCGCTGAGCCTGCGTTTGGTTTCGCTGATGTAGAGAAGTTGACATCTAGAGCAGCGGATGCAATAGATGAGGTTGGAGGAGGTGCAGGTGAACCTCTGCCTCACCTGGACAGACTGTTTGGGTCCTTGGATGGAGTTGAGGGGGGAGGTAAAGGGGCAGGTGTTGCATCTCGTGCGGTTGCAGGGGAAAGTGCCCGGGGGGGGATGGGGTGGTTTGGGTGGGAAGGGATGAAGAAAGTCACAGTGAAATCCTTTCCTTGCACACGCAAGGTATGCAAAGGGTAGCCACGTAAAGGGCGCCCGATAACGTTACAGAGTACCCCGCACCAGGCGGACGGTCACGGTGGCGCAGCGGTAGAGTCGCTGCCTCACAGCGAATGCAGCGCCGGAGACCCGGGTTCCATCCCGACTACGGGTGCTGTCCGTACGTTCTTCCCGTGACCTGCGTGGGTTTTCCCCGAGATCTCCGGTTTCCTCCCGCACTCCAAAGTGGCTTGGCATAAATGTAAAAATTGTCCCTAGTGTGTGTGTAGAATAGACAATAGATAATAGACAATAGGTGCAGGAGGAGGCCATTCGGCCCTTCGAGCCAGCACCGCCATTCAATATGATCATAGACAATAGACAATAGGTGCAGGAGGAGGCCATTCGGCCCTTCGGGCCAGCACCGCCATTCAATGTGATCATGGCTGATCATTCTCAATCAGTACCCCGTTCCTGCCCTCTCCCCATACCCCCTGACTCCGCTATCCTTAAGAGCTCTATCTAGCTCTCTCTTGAATGCATTCAGTGAATTGGCCTCCACTGCCCTCTGAGGCAGAGAATTCCACAGATTCACAACTCTCTGACTGAAAAAGTTTTTCCTCATCTCAGTTCTAAATGGCCTAGAATAGTGTTAGTGTGTGGGGATCGCTGGTCGGCGCGGACCCGGTGGGCCGATAGGGGGCCTGTTTCCACGCTGTATCTCTGAACTAAACTGAAATAAACCAAACCAGGTCCTACAATGTGAAATCTGTACCAACAAGTGCCATCTACGCTAGTCCCACCCGCCTGCGTTTGGCCCACATCCCCCTTAACTTGTCTTGTCCTCAGAGTTATAGCATCATAAACTCATGGTGTCTTACAGCATGGAAACAGGCCCTTCATTCTCCCCGTGATCTGCGTGGGTTTTCTCCGAGATCTGAGCAGGCAGTGAAGAAAGCGAATGGTATGTTGGCATTCATAGCAAGAGGATTTGAGTTTAGGAGCAGGGAGGTTCTGCTGCAGTTGTACAGGGCCTTGGTGAGACCGCACCTGGAGTATTGTGTGCAGTTTTGGTCTCCTAACCTGAGGAAAGACGTTCTTGCCTTAGAGGGAGTACAGAGAAGGTTCACCAGATTGATCCCTGGGATGGCGGGACTTTCATATGAGGAAAGACTGGATAGACTGGGCTTGTACTCGCTGGAATTTAGAAGACTGAGGGGGGATCTTATAGAAACATATAAAATTCGTAAGGGGTTGGAGGGGCTAGATGCGGGAAGATTGTTCCCGATGTTGGGGAAGTCCAGAACCAGGGGTCACAGCTTAAGGATAAGGGGGAAGTCTTTTAGGACCGAGATGAGAAAACATTTCTTCACACAGAGAGTGGTGAATCTGTGGAATTCTCTGCCACAGAAGGTAGTTGAGGCCGGTTCATTGGCTATATTTAAGAGGGAGTTAGATGTGGCCCTTTTTGCTAAAGGGATCAGGGGGTATGGAGAGAAGGCAGGTACAGGCTACTGAGCTGAATGATCAGCCATGATCATATTGAATGGCGGTGCGTACAGGCTCGAAGGGCCGAATGGCCTACTCCTGCACCTATTTTCTATGTTTCTATGTTTCTATCTTCGGTTTCCTCCCACTCTCCAAAGACGTGCAGGTCTGTAGGTTAATTGGCTCGGTATAAATGTAAGTTGTCTCCAGTGTGTTGTTGGATAGTGTTAGTGTGCGGGGATCGCTGGGCGGTGCTGGCCTGAAGGGGCAAATGGCCTACTCCTGCAACTATTTTCTATGTTTCTATATAACGTCCATCTTCTCAAAACTGTGACAATGGGAAGCTCTACATGGCCGCTGTTACACACCTAGTTACGAGGAAAGAAATCATATCATTCGTCGGAGTGGCTCAGAGGGTAGAGTTGCAGCCTCACGGTGCCAGAGACCCGGGTTCCATCCTGACCACGGGCGCTGTCTGCACAGAGTTAGCACCTTCTCCCCGTGACCTGCGTGGGTTTTCCCCGGGTGCTCCGGTTTCCTCCCACACTCCAAAGACGTGCGGGTTTGTAGGTTAATTGGCTTCGGTAAAGATTGTAAATTGTCCCAGGTGTGTGTGTGTGTGTAGGATAGTGTTAGCGTGCGGGGTGAACGCTGGCCGACTAGGACTCGGTGGGCCGATAGGGGCCTGTTTCCGCGCAGTATCTCTAAACCAAACAGAACTAAACTAAACCAGGTCCTACAATGTGGAAACTGTACCAACAAGCCCCCATCTACGCTAGTCCCACCCGCCTGCGTTTGGCCCACATCCCCCTAAACTTGGCTTGTCCACAGAGTTATCGACATCCTAAAACTCTCGTTTGTTGTCTTGTTTGTGACTGAACTTCGGCCAAAGCGGTACGCGATAGCGCAACAATTTTAGGCCCACCTTACTCACCATCGTCACTTTAGTGATAATGCAAGTAGGTTTATTGAAATCGGTGTTATATATTTAAAGTTATTCACATTATAAAGTTTAAAAGGAGGGGAGGGGGAGGAGAGGAGGAGGGAGGGAGGGAGGGAGGGAGGGAGGGTGGAAGGGGGGAGTGGGGGAGAAGGGAGAGGGGAGGTGGGGGTTGAGGAGAGAGGGGAGGAGAGGGTGCTGCACCAATGCAGGAGGGGTTTGGGCCCAACGGGTCCACTTGGTCTAGTAGCATCATAAAGTCATGGTGTCTTACAGCTTGGAAACAGGCCTTCATTCTCCCCTGCGTGACCTGCGTGGGTTTTCTCCGAGATCCTCGGTTTTCCCCCCACACTCCAAAGACGTGCAGGTTTGTAGGTTAATTGGCTTCGGTAAAGATTGTAAATTGTCCCAGGTGTGTGCGTAGGATAGTGTTAGCGTGTGGGGTGAACGCTTGTCCTTAACTCTACAGTGCAGGGCATCCTGTACAATCCGGATGTTAGCAGAGCTATATAGAGCACTAGTGACACCACACCTGGAGTACTGTGTGCAGTTTTGGTCTCCAAATTTGAAGTAGGACATTCTTGCTATTGAGGGCGTGCAGCGTAGGTTCACCAGGTTAATTCCCGGAATGGCGGGACTGTCGTGTGTTGAAAGACTGGAGCGGCTGGGCTTGTATACGCTGGAATTTAGAAGGATGAGAGGGGATCTTATCCGAACATATAAGATTATTAAGGGGTTGGACACGTTAGAGGCAGGAAACATGTTCCCAATGTTGGGGGAGTCCAGAACCAGGGGCCACACAGTTTAAGAATAAGGGGTAGGCCATTTAGAACGGAGATGAGGAGAAACTTTTTCAGTCAGAGAGTTGTAAATGTGTGGAATTCTCTGCCTCAGAAGGCAGTGGAGGCCAAGTCTCTGGATGCATTCAAGAGAGAGCGAGATAGAACTCTTAAGGATAGCGGAGTCAGGGGGGTATGGGGAGAAGGCAGGAACGGGGTACTGATTGAGAATGATCAGCCATGATCGCATTGAATGGCGGTGCTGGCTCGAAGGGCTGAATGGCCTACTCCTGCACCTATTGTCTATTGTCTATTTAGAACGGAGATGAGGAGAAACATTTTCAGTCAAAGAGTTGTAAATCTGTGGAATTCTCTGCCTCAGAAGGCAGTGGAGGCCAATTCTCCGGATGCATTCAAGGGAGAGAGAGATAGAGCTCTTAAGGATAGCGGAGTCAGGGGGTATGGGGAGAGGGCAGGAACGGGGTACTGATTGAGAATGATCAGCCATGATCACATTGAATGGCGGTGCGTACAGGCTCGAAGGGTTGAATGGCCTCCTCCTGCACCTATTGTCTATTGTTTCAGTCAACACCTTTGCAGTTGCTTGCTGGCCTCTCTCACGTCGCCCCTCCCCACCTACGCTGAAGGGAGAGGATGTAGAAAGATTGCTGCACCATCGAGGCTGACCCCCACCTTCCTGGGACTGTCACACGAGGAAAGATTGGAAAGACTGGGCTTGTGTTCACTGGAGTTTAGAAGGATGAGAGGGGATCTTATAGAGACGTATAAAATTATAAAAGGACCGGACAAGCTAGATGCGGGTAAAAATGTTCCCAATGTTGGGGGAGTCCAGAACCAGGGGCCACACACACAGTCTAAGAATAAAGGGGAGGCCATTTGACACCGATGTGAGAAGGAACTTTTTCCACCCAGAGAGTTGTGAATTTGTGGCATTCTCTGCCACAGAGGGCAGTGGAGGCCAATTCACTGGATGGATTTAAGAGAGAGTTAGAGAGAGCTCTAGGGGCTAGTGGAATCAAGGGATATGGGGAGAAGGCAGGCACGGGTTACTGATTGTGGATGATCAGCCATGATCACATTGAATGGCGGTGCTGGCTCGAAGGGTCGAATGGCCTCCTCCAGCACCTATTGTCTATTGTCTATTGTTTCCATGCTGACTTGAACAATCTGCTCAACATGCGCCTGAAGTCCCACAAACCCTTCTGGTCTTCAGCCAAATCCCTGGAAGACTTTGACCCCAAGATTGGCCTGGAAAGATGGCCAACACCAACAACGGAGAGGTCGTCACAGACCCCCCACAGTGAAACCACCGGGATTTGACCTCCACGCAAGCAATGGCCAACCCTGAACAGGATCCGCACCCTCCATGCAAGAACAGCCCATCACCTGCACAAGTGGTGGATGGCAGACAGACAGCCTTGCTTGTGGCTGTGGATATCCAGACCGGACCGGACTGTCCCACATGTAACCTCGTGAATGACTGCTCACTGAGGCCTTTCCCTGCTGACATCATGGCCATCCGCCCAGTAACCGAGGCTGCCCTGGCCTGGATGTCAACTCTCGGCCTACCACTTTAGGCTGTGCGCGCTGTGGGCAAGAAGGAGAAGCTGGTCGGCGCGGACTCGGTGGGCCGAAGGGCCTGCTTCCACGCTGTATCCCTAAGCTAAACTAAACTAAATTTGTGTTTCACACACGTTTAGCATTTGAAGGAAGCACCAACATTGCACAGAGTGGCAGGATTGACGTTTTATTTTCAGTTGTGGGTTTTGTCGAACGGACCAAGCAAAAGGACCAACGACGTTTAAATAAACCCACCGAGATTCACCGTATCAAGGAACAAGATGCCAGAGCATCAAAAGGAGCAAATCATTATGGGGGGGGGGGGGGTCGGCATTTTCCACACATTAAAGGGTTAAACTGAAGGGTTTAACCTCTTCCCCATTGCAGACATTGGACTGTGTCTCTGGAACTAATACGCTGCGATGCTGAGAACTATATTTAGATTTTAGATTTAGAGATACAGCACAGAAACAGGCCCTTTGGCCCACCGGGTCCGTGCCGCCCAGCGATCCCCGTACACTAACACTATCCTACACACACTAGGGACAATTTTTACATATTACCCAGTCAATTAACCCTACATACCTGTACGTCTTTGGAGTGTGGGAGGAAACCGAAGATCTCGGAGAAAACCCACGCAGGTCACGGGGAGAACGTACAAACTCCGTACAGACGGCGCCCGTAGTCGGGATCGAACCTGAGTCTCCGGCGCTGCATTCGCTGTAAGGCGGCAACTCTACCGCTGCGCCACCGTGCCGTGTATATAGAGACGTGTAAAATTATAAAAGGACTGGACAAGCTAGATGCAGGAAACACTCTATATCTTTCCCCCTTTGCTTTACCTATTGTACTGGAGTGTGGCTGGATTGTATTCATGTACATTCGAGTTATAGAGTGACACAGCGTGGAAACAGGACCTTCGGCCCAATTTGCCCACACCGGCCAACATGTCCCATCTACACTAGTCCCACCTGCCTGCATTTGCCTCGTATCCCTCTAAACATGTCCTATCCACGTACCTGTCCAACTGTTTCAGAGAGAGGTGAATCTGTGGAATTCCCTGCCACAGAGGGTAGTTGAGGCCAGTTCATTGGCTATATTTAAGAGGGAGTTAGATGTGGCCCTTGTGGCTAAAGAGATCAGGGGGTATGGAGAGAAGGCAGGTACGGGATACTGAGTTGGATGATCAGCCATGATCATATTGAATGGCCGGATGGCCTACTCCTGCACCTATTTTCTATGTTTCTATGGTTCTATGAAACAGGCCCTTCGGCCCACCGAGTCCGTGCTGACCAGGGATCCCCGCCCGCGCACACACACACACACACACACACACACACACACACACACACACACACACAGGCACACACACACACACACAAACACACACACACACACACGCACACACACACACACACACACACACACACACACGCACACACACACGCACGCACGCACACACACACACACACACACACACGCACGCACGCACGCACGCACGCACGCACGCACGCACGCACACACACACACACACACACTGGGGCAATTTATAATTTTTACCCAGCCAATTAACCTACAAACCCGCACGTCTTTGGAGTGTGGGAGGAAACCGACGATCTAGGGGAAAACCCACAAAGGTCACGTACAAACTCCATACGGACAGCACCCGTAGTCAGGATCGAACCCGGGTCTCTGGCGCTATAAGGCGGCACCTCTACCGCTGTGCCATCGTGCCGCCATCTTGATTCTTAAACGTCACGTTTTATCGGATCTGTTTGGAGAGCGTGCAAAACCAATTTCCCCACTGTGTTCCAGTGCAGTACACAGTTAGGGCAGCATGGTGGCGTAGCGGTAGAGTTAATGCCTCACCGCGCAAGAGACCCGGGTTCGATCCCAACTACAGGTGCTGTCTGTACGGAGTTTGCACGTTCTCCCCGTGACCTGCGTGCGTTTTCTCCGGGTGCTCCGGTTTCCACCCACACTCCAAAGACGTGCAGGTTTGTAGGTTAATTGGCTTGGTGTAAGTGTAAATTGTCCCTAGTGTGTGTAGGACAGTGTTAGTGTGTGGGGATCGCTGGGCGGCACGGACCCGGTGGGCCGAAGGGCCTGTTTCCATGCTGTACATCCAAGTTAAACTAAATTAAACTAAACATGTGACCATGGAAAACCTAAACGCAAACCTTTCCTAAACGTCATCACCGATATTTCTCTTGGCCTCACCCATTCAGGAGAGGGGAACGAGAGATATGGACGGGTAAGGTGTGAAAACAAGAGAACAAAGGGGATGGAGATCAAGGGAAATGTAGAATCATTAGTATAAGAAAATAACTGCAGATGCTGGTACAAATCGATTTATTCACAAAGTGCTGGAGTAACTCAGCAGGTCAGGCAGCATCTCGGGAGAGAAGGAATGGGTGACGTTTCAGGTCGAGACCCTTCTTCAGACTGATGTCAGGGGGGCGGGACAAAGGAAGGATATAGGTGGAGACAGGAAGATGGAGGGAGAACTGGGAAGGAGGAGGGGAAGAGAGGGACAGAGGAGATATCTAAAGTTGGAGAAGTCGATGTTCATACCGCTGGGCTGCAAACTGCCCAGGCGAAATATGAGGTGCTGCTCCTCCAATTTCCGGCGGGCCTCACTATGGCACTGGAGGAGGCCCATGACAGAGAGGTCAGACTGGGAGTGGGAGGGGGAGTTAAAGTGCTGGGCCACCCGGAGATCAGTTGCGTTAATGCGGACCGAGCGCAGGTGTTGAGCGAAGCGATCGCCGAGCCTGCGCTTGGTTTCGCCGATATAAATAAGTTGACATCTAGAGCAGCGGATGGAATAGATGAGGTTGGAGGAGGTGCAGGTGAACCTTTGTCTCACCTGGAAAGACTGTTTGGGTCCTTGGATGGAGTTGAGGGGGGAGGTAAAGGGGCAGGTGTTGCATCTCGTGCGGTTGCAGGGGGAAAGTGCCCGGGGATGGGGTGGTTTGGGTAGGAAGGGACGAGTGGACCAGGGAGTTACGGAGGGAACGGTCTCTGCGGAACGCAGAGAGGGGAGGGGATGGGAAGATATGGCCAGTAGTGGGGTCCCGTTGTAGGTGACGGAAATGTTGGTGGATGATATGTTGGATCCGCTGGCTGGTGGGGTGGAAGGTGAGAACGAGGGGGATTCTGTCCTTGTTGCGAGTGGGGGGAGGGGGAGCAAGAGCGGAGCTGCGGGATGTAGAAGAGACCCTAGTGAGAGCCTCGTCTATAATGGAGGAGGGGAAGCCCCGTTTCCTGAAGAACGAGGACATCTCTGAAGCCCTAGTCTGAAACACCTCATCCCGGGCGCAGATGCGGCGTAGACGGAGGAGTTGGGAGTAGGGGATAGACTTTTTGCAGGGGACCGGGTGGGAAGAAGCGTAGTCCAGATAGCTGTGCGAGTCGGTGGGCTTGTAGTAAATGTCCGTCACTAGTCTGTCTCCTGTGATGGAGATGGTGAGGTCCAGAAACGGGAGGGAGATGTCAGAGATAGTCCAGGTATATTTAAGGGGTGCTGGCTCGAAGGGCCGAATGGCCTCCCCCTGCACCTGTTTTCTATGTTTCTAGGTCTATATTTCTGTTGCATACAATGCCTATGTGGCTTTTTCTCACACTTCCCTGTAGAATCATTAGGACTGAGATGAGGAAAAAACCTTTTTCACCCAGAGAGTTGTGAATCTGTGGAATTCTCTGCCACAGAGGGCAGTGGAGGCCAATTCACTGGATGCTTTCAAGAGAGAGTCAGATTTAGCTCTTAGGGCTAAAGGATTCAAGGGATATGGGGGAGAAAGCAGGAACGGGGTAGTGATTGTGGATGATCAGCCATGATCATATTGAATGGCGGTGCTGGCTTGAAGGGCCGAATGGCCTCCTCCTGCACCTGTTTTCTATGTTTCTATGTTTCTAGGTCTATATGTCTGTTGCATACAATGCCTATGTGGCTTTTTCTCACACTTCCAGTTCTTGATGTGAAATGTCAGCTCTGCTTTCTGTATCCCCTTTCGTGAATTTGTAGCGTTTCTTTTACCTCAATTGAGAAAGTGGTGCAGGTTTAGAGTCATAGAGTCACAGAGTGATACAGTGAGGAAAGAGGCCCTTCGGCCCAACTCGCCCACACCGGCCAACAATGTCCCAGCTACACTAGTCCCACCTGCCCGCGCTTGGTCCATATCCCTCCAAACCCGTCCGATCCATGTACCTGTCTAACTGTTCCTTAAAGGGTTGGGATAGTCCCAACTACCACCTCCGGCAGCTCGTTCCACACACCCACCGCCCTTTGTGTGAAAACGTTACCCCTCAGATTCCTATTAAATCTTTTCCCCTTCACCTTGAACAAGGGTTGCCAACTGTCCCGTATTAGCCGGAACACCCTGTATTTTGGGCTAAATTGGTTTTTCCCGTATGGGACCGCCCTTGGCCCATCTCTCCTGAGATGCTGCCTGACCCGCTGAGTTACTCCGGCATTTTGTGAACAAATATCTGCGATTTGTACCAGCATCTGCAGTTATTTTCTTATAATTTAATCAGGAGGGCAGTCAAACTGGTCAGAGAACTGGGGGTGGGGGGGGAGGGACAGAGAGAGAGAGAGAGGGGGAATGCAAGGGCTACTTGAAGTTAGAGAAGTCAATGTTCGTACCGCTGGGGTGTAAGCTGCCCAAGCGAAATATGAGGTGCTGTTCCTCCAATTTGCGCTGGGCCTCACTCTGACAGTGGAGGAGGCCCATGGCAGAAAGGTCAGTGCGGGAGTGGGAGGGGGAGTCAAAATGTTTGGCAACAGGGAGATCAGGTAGGTCTAGGCAGAACCAGAGGACATAGGTTTAAGGTGAGGAGGGGGAGGATTCAATAAGAACCTGACGTGCAACCTTTCCACACACAGAGGGTGGTGGGTGTATGGAACGAGCTGCCGGAGGAGGTAGTTGAGGCTGGGACTATCGCAACGTTTAAAAGCTATTTGGGTAGGCACATGGATAGGACAGGTTTGGCGGGATATGGGCCAAACGCAGGCAGGTGGGATTATTCTCGATGGGGCATGTTGGTCGTCAAGGCCACCAGTATAATCGAGGACCAGTCTCACCCCGGTCACTTCTTCCCCCTCTCCCATCAGGCAAGAGGTACAGAAGTTTGAAAGCGGACACCTCCAGATTCAGGGTACCGGTTTATCAGTTATGTGTTTGTGAGCTTAGTTCATTGTCATGAGCGGTTGCCAACTTTCTCACTCCCAAATACGGGACAAAGTGACTTCACCGCCCCGCGCCCCACGTGACCTCACCCAGCCAGCGGCCACGTGCTCTCGCTCCATCAATGGCGGCCGCCCGGGCCAGGAGGCGGGTTGCTACGCAAACTTCGTTAGGCGGCGCCCGGGCCTCCGGACCTAGACTGTCCGGGGCTAAAATGTCGGAAGCCTAGAGTGTCGCGACCTAAACTGTCGGGGCCTACAGTGTCCAGGCCTACAGTGTCCGGGCCTACAGTGTCCGGGCCTACAGTGTCGGGGCCAACAGTGTCCGGGCCTACAGTGTCGGGGCTTACAGTGTCCGGGCCTACAGCATCGGGGCCTACAGTGTCCAGGCCTACAGTGTGGGGGCCTACAGTGTCCGGGCCTACAATGTCGGGGCCTACAGTGTCGGGGCCTACAGTGTCCGGGCCTAGTGTCCGGGCCTACAGTGTCCGGGCCTACAGTGTCTGTGCCTATAGTGTCTGGGCCTACAGTGTCCGGACCTACAGTGTCGGGCCTACAGTGTCCGGGCCTACAGTGTCGGGGCCTACAGCATCGGGGCCTATAGCATCTGGGCCTACAGTGTCCGGGCCTACAGTGTCAGGACCTATAGTGTCCGGGCCTACAGTGTCGGGGCCTACAGCGTCTGTGCCTACAGTGTCGGGGCCTACAGTGTCAGGACCTATAGTGTCCGGGCCTACAGTGTCGGGGCCTATAGTGTCGGGGCCTACAGTGTCGGGGCCTACAGTGTCCATGCCTACAGCGTCTGTGCCTACAGCGCCCACCGGGCCTAATACGGGACAAGGGCGGTCCCGTACGGGACAAACCAATTTAGCCCAAAATACGTGACGTCCCGGCTAATACGGGACAGTTGGCAACCCTAATTGTCACGTGTACCGAGGTAGAGTGAAAAGCTCTTGATGCGTGCTAACCAGTCAGTGGAAAGACAACACACGATTACAATCGAGCCGTTCACATGTACAGATAGATACATGGTAAAGGGAATAACGTGGACAATGTTTAGTGCAAGATAAAGTCCGATCAAAGATTGTCAGGGGGTCTCCAATGAGGTAGATAATAGCTCAGCTCTCTTCTCTAGTTGTACTGTCAGTGTGTGGGGATCGCTGGTCGGCACGGACCCGGTGGGCCGAAGGGCCTGTTTCCACGCTGCATCTCTAAACTAGACTGATCTAAACTAAATTATTTGTGAGAAGGAATTCCTTATCCTGCTCCACAACTGAAAATGGAAGGGTCGGCCATGGTGGCTCAGCGGTAGAGTTACCGCCTCACAGCGCTTGCAGCGCCAGAGACACGGGTTCGATCCCGACCACGGGCGCCGTCTGTGCGGAGTTTGCACGATCTCCCCTGCGTGACCTGCGTGGGTTTTCTCCGAGATCTTTGGTTTAGATTTTAGATTTAGATTTAGAGACACAGCGCGGAAACAGGCCCTTCGGCCCACCGGGTCCGTGTCGGCCAGCGATCCCCGCACACCAACACTATCCCACACACACTAGGGACAATTTTTACATTGAATTAACCCAGCCAATTAACCTACGTACCTGTACGTCTTTGGAGTGAGGGAGGAAAACGAAGATCTCGGAGAAAACCCAGCGCAGGTCACGTGGAGAACGTACAAACCCCGTACAGACGGCGCCCGTAATCAGGATCGAACCCGTGTTTCCGGCGCTGCATTCGCTGTAAGGCGACAACTCTACCGCTGCGCCACCGTGCCGCCCCGGATTGGTTTCCTCCCACACTCCAAAGACGAACAGGCTTGTAGGTTAATTGGCTTGGTGTGTGTGTGTGTGTGTGTGTGGGGTGTGTGTGTGTGTGTGTGTGTGAGTGTGTGTGTGTGTGTGTGTGTGTGTGTGTGTGTGTGTGTGTGTGTGTGTGTAACTTGTCCCTAGTGGGTGTAGGATAGTGTTAGTGTGATCGCTGGTCGGCACGGACCCGGTGGGCCGAAGGGCCTGTTTCCGCGCTGCATCTCTAAGCTAAACCAAAACGAGAAATGGACCCATAATGCTGGAGTAACTCAGTAACTGGCCAGCTAAAATCAAACCTTTCCTCCAATTCGACGACACAGAAAAAACCATTCACGCTTTCATTTCCTCCCGCCTAGACTACTGCAACTCCCTATACACTGGGATCAGCCAATCTTCCCTGTCCCGCCTGCAACTGGTCCAAAACGCCACAGCAGCGAGACTCCTGACGGGTACCCGTAAAAGGGACCACATCACCCCGATGATTCTGGCCTCTCTCCACTGGCTCCCTGTACGGTACAGAATCAACTTCAAGCTCCTCCTATTCACGTATAAAGCCCTAAATGGACACTCCCCCCCCCCCCCCCCCCCCCCCCCTACATCAAAAATCTTCTAACCCCCCTCTCTAACTCCAGGTCCCTCAGGTCGGCCGACTTGGGGCTACTCACTATCCCGCGGACGGTCTAGGCTTAAGCTCAGGGGTGACCGAGCTTTTGCGGTTGCAGCTCCTAGACTGTGGAACAGCATCCCTCTCCCCATCAGAACTGCCCCCTCCATCCACTCCTTTAAGTCCAGGCTCAAAACCTATTTCTACTCCCTAGCGTTTGAGGCTCATTGAGGAGTTGCTGTGAACTGTTTGCGCGCTACTGTAGGTTTTTCAATTTTTTTCCCATTGGAACCTAATCAGATGTACAGCACTTTGGTCAACGTGGGTTGTTTTTAAATGTGCTACACAGATAAAACTGACTTGACTTGACTTGACCTATTCCTTTTCTCCAGAGATGCTACGATACGAGACGATAGAACTTAATTTATCCCAGGAGAGGGGAATTGATCTGCCAACAGTCACAAAACACAACAAGATACATGAAGCATGAAGTTAAAGTGAGGAGTGGAAAGGATTGAGGATGTGCAGAGATTGGGGAGGGTGGGGGGGAGGGGGAGGGTGGGGGGAGGGGGAGGGGAGTCAATCTACCCCATGACAGAAGTGTGGCGAGGGGTTATACAGTTTGATAGCCCCAGGAAAGAAGGATCTCCTGTGGCGATCTGTGCTCCATCTCGGTGGGACCAGTCCATCGCTGAAGGTGGTCCTCAGGTTGACCAGCGTGTCGTGGAGGGGGTGAGATGTTATTGTCCAGGATGCCCCCACAGTTTGAGGAGCCTCCTCCACTCCGAGACCACCTCTCCTGACTGTCCCGCTGAGTGACGCCAGTATCTCGTGCCTATCTTGAACGAAATGATCTGCCAACTTGGCTAGGCTTACTTTAGTTTGAGCGCGGAAACGGGCCCCTGCTGCCCGACCGACCCCAGGCCGCGCCGACCAGCGATCCCTGCACACTAACACACACACACACACACACACACTGGGGACAATTTACACTTATACTGAGCCAATTACAATTATACCGAGCCAATGAATTAGGGAGATTAGAATTAAAGTTGTTCCCAGGATCTGAGAATCAATAGACAACGGACAATAGGTGCAGGAGGAGGCCATTCGGCCCTTCGAGCCAGCACCGCCATTCAATGTGATCATGGCTGATCATTCACAATCAGTACCCCGTTCCTGCCTTCTCCCCATACCCCCTGACTCCGCTATCCTTAAGAGCTCTATCTAGCTCTCTCTTGAATGCATTCAGAGAATTGGCCTCCACTGCCTTCTGAGGCAGAGAATTCCACAGATTCACAAATCTCTGACTGAAAAAGTTTTTCCTCATCTCCGTTCTAAATGGCCGACCCCTTATTCTTAAACTGTGTGGCCCCTTGTTCTGGACCCCCCCAACATTGGGAACATGTTTCCTGCCCCTAACGTGTCCAACCCCTTAATAATCTTATACCTTTCGATAAGATCCCCTCTCATCCTTCTAAATTCCAGTGTATACAAGCCTAGCCGCTCCAGCCTTTCAACATACGACAGTCCCGCCATTCCGGGAATTAACCTAGTAAACCTACGCTGCACGCCCTCAATAGCAAGAATATCCTTCCTCAAATGTTTCCTGCCTCTAACGTGTCCAACCCCTTAATAATCTTAATTAATCTTAAAGATAGACTGGGCTTGTACTCGCTGGAATTTAGAAGACTGAGGGGGGATCTTATAGAAACATATAAAATTCTTAAGGGGTTGGAGAGGCTAGATGCAGGAAGATTGTTTCCGATGTTGGGGGAGTCCAGAACCAGGGGTCACAGCTTAAGGATAAGGGGGAAGTCTTTTAGGACCGAGATGAGAAAACATTTCTTCACACAGAGAGTGGTGAATCTGTGGAATTCTCTGCCACAGAAGGTAGTTGAGGCCAGTTCATTGGCTATATTTAAGAGGGAGTTAGATGTGGCCCTTGTGGCTAAAGGGATCAGGGGGTATGGAGAGAAGGCAGGTACAGGTTACTGAGCTGGATGATCAGCCATGATCATATTGAATGACGGTGCGTACTGGCTCGAAGGGCCGAATGGCCTACTCCTGCACCTATTTTCTATGTTTCTATGTTTCTAACCGCGGGAGGAAAACGGGAGGTCTCGGAGAGAACCGGCGCAGGTCACGGGGAGAACACACGGACGGAAGAAGGGTCTCGGCCCGAAACGTCACCCATTCATTCCTTCCTTCCTTCTCTCTCCAGAGGTGCTGCCTGACCCGCTGAGTTACCCCAGCGCCTTCGATTTTAAATCCGCGCCCACTGCGCCCGCGGTCGGGATGGGACCCGGGTTCTCCGGCGCCTCGAGGCAGCGACTCTACCGCCGCGCCGCCCAACTACCGCCCAACTCCCTTCAGACGTGCAGGGCGACCATTTTCAGGCAGCCATCTTTGCAGGCAGTCCAGAAGAAAGGGTGGAGCCGGCCGGTGAAGACGTCCGTGAAGGTGTAGAGATGGGACATGTCCTCGGCATCGCACATGGTCACCTGCCCGGCCGCGTAGTCCAGGTAGACCCCCAGCCTCATGGGCTTGCGGGCGGGCTGGAGCTGGGTAGGGGGCGAGGTCAGGGCCTGGTGCTTCCAGAGGAAGTGCTCGACGGCCCAGCAGCCGTTGGAGGGCTTCAGGGTGATGTCGGCCTTCCGCTCGATCGACCCCTTGGCCACCCCGACGATCCAGGCCGAGTTGTCGCCCACCTCCACCTGCCAGTAGTGCCGGCCGCCGGCGAAGGCCTCCGCCCCCAGCACGCACAGGCACGCGGTGAAGCGCCCGGCGTTCTCCGCCACGTCCCGCCGCTCCTTCACCAGCCGCACCTCCGTCCGGTCGTCCGACACCTCCAGGAAAGGGTTGGCCGTCCGCGGGTCGAGGGTCAAGCCAATCGGAACTGCGCGGGGAGGAGAAAAGAGCCGGGGTTGGTCGGAAGGAACGGCGGGTTAGTGATACCAGTTACAAATACCAGTTTAGTTTATTGTCACGTGCGCCGAGGTACAGTGAAAAGCTTTTGTTGATTGGGGGGGGTGATTGAAGTCCGAAGAAGGGTCTCGAACCGAAATGTCACCATTCCTTCTCCCCCGAGATGCTGCCGGTCCTGTTGAGTTTAGTTTAGTTTAGTTTAGTTTAGTTTAGTTTAGTTTAGTTTAGTTTAGTTTAGTTTAGTTTAGTTTAGTTTAGTTTAGTTTAGTTTAGTTTAGTTTCGAGATACAGCGCAGAAACAGGCCCTCTGGCCCACCGGGTCCACACCGACCAGCGATCCCCGCACACTAACACTATCCTACACCCACTAGGGACAATTTTACGCTTATACCAAGCCAATTAACTTATCAACCTGCATGTCTTTGGAGAGTGGGAGGAAACCGAAGATCTCACGGAAAACCCACGCGGGTCACGGGGAGAACGTACAAACTCTGTACAGACAGCGCCCGTAGTCGGGATCGAACCAGTGTCTCTGGCGCTGTGAGGCAGCAACTCTACCGCCGCGCCACCGTGCTGCCGGGTTGTTCAGGAAGGAACTGCAGATGCTGGTTTAGACCGAAGATAGAAATCTGAAGAAGGGTCTCGACCCGAAACGTCACCCTTTCCTTCTCTCCAGAGATGCTGCCCGACCCGCTGAGTTACTCCGGCATTTTGTGTCTATCTTCGAGGGATAGGTTGACACGGGTGAGGTGGGGAGTTTGAATTGCAGGTGGGTGCAGGCTGGAGATGAAAATTCTGGCTCAGCTTCAGTGCGGCACGGTGGCGCAGCGGTAGAGTTGCCGCCTCACAGCACCAGAGACCCTGGTTCGATCCCGACCACGGGTGCTGTCTGTACGGAGTTTGTACGTTCTCTCCGTGACCCGCGTGGGTTTTCTCCGAGATCTTCGGTTTCCTCCCACACTCCAAAGACGTACAGGTTTGTAGGTTAATTGGCTGGGTAAATGTAAAAATTGTCCCTAGTGTGTGTAGGATAGTGTTAGTGTGCGGGGATCGCTGGTCGGCGTGGACTCGGTGGGCCGAAGGGCCTGTTTCCACGCTGTATCTCCAAACGAAACTAAACTAAACAAAGCTAAACTAAACTAAACTAAACTAAACTATTCCCACATTCCAAAGAAGTGCAGGTTTGTAGGTTAAATTGGCTTCTGTAAATGGTAAATCGGCCCTAGTGTGTGTGGGATAGAACGCGTGTGGAGGGGTCGATGGTCGGTGCGGACTCGGTGGGCCGAAGGGCTTGGTATAATTTAACCTGCAATTTAACCTGCACTTCTTTGGAATGTGGGAATAGTTTAGTTTAGTTTAGTTTAGTTTCGAGATACAGTGTGGAAACAGGCCCTTCGGCCGGCTATGTCCGTGCCGACCGGCGATCCACGCACACTAACACTATCCTACACACACTAGGGACAATTTTACACTTATACCAAGCCAATTAACTTATAAACCGGCACGTCCTTGGAGTGTGGGAGGAAACCGAATATCCAGCGGAAATTAAACTAAACTAAACTAAACTAAACAAAACAAGATAGACACAAAGTGCTGGAGTAACTCATCGGGTTGGGCAGCGTCTCTGGAGAAAAAGGATGGGTGATGTTTTCGGTGGTACCTTTCTTCAGACTGAAAGTCGAGGGGAGAGGAACTGGAGGTGGAGAAAGGCCGGAACAAAGCAGGGCCGACAACATTTGGCCAAGGAAGGGTGGAGCACACAATGGTCCATTGTTGGCTGGGGAAGAGGTGATAACGAGAGGGGCACAGGGATGCGAACAGTGGAACTAGCAGGACCACTCGGGTGGGGGAGGGGATGGAGAGAGAGAGGGAAAGCAAGGGTTTACTTGAAGTTAGAGACGTCATCGTTCGTACCGCTGGGGTGTAAGCTGCCCAAGCGAGATACGAGGTGCTGTTCCTCCAATTTGCGCTGGGCCTCACTCTGACAGTGGCCCAGGACAGAGAGGTCAGTGCGGGAGTGGGAGGGGTAGTTGAAGTGTTTGGCAACCGGGAGATCAGGTAGGTCCGGGCGGACTGAGCGGAGGTGTTGAGCTAAACGATCGCCGAGTCTGCGCTTGGTCTCGCCGGTGTACAGGAGTCCACACCCGGAACAGTGGATAGGATGCGCTTAAGAAGGGTCTCGACCCGAAACAGAGACCCGACCGCTGTCCTGCTGGGTTACTCCAGCGTTTTGTGTCAATCCTCTAACTGTGACGTTCTCTGTTCAACGTCGGTTCAGACAGCGTTTGGCAACCGGGAGATCAGGTAGGTTCCAGGCGGACTGAGCGGAATCTATATACTACAACTCTCGTTTGTTTGTTTGTTTGTTTGTTTGTTCCTGAACTGCAGGCAAAACGGTACACGATAGCGCGACAATTTTAGGCCCACCTTACTCACCGTCGTCCCTTTGGGGCTAATGGAAGATGTTTCATGGAAATCGGTGTTATATCTTTTAAGTTATTCACATTTTAAAGTTTAAATCTATCTCCTAGGGAGGGAGAGGGGAGGGAGGGAGGGAGGGAGGGGGGGGGAGGATAAGGGGGAGTTGAAGGGGATGGAGTGGGGGGGGGAGGGGAAGAGGGGGAGGGGAAGGGGGGAAGGGGAGGGGAGGGGAGGGGAGGGGGGGAGGATAAGAGGGGTTGAAGGGGGTGGTGGGGGGGAGGGGAGGGGAGGGGAGGGGAGGGGAGGGGAGGGGAGGGGAGGGGAGGGGAGGGGAGGGGAGGGGAGGGGAGGGGAGGGGAGGGGAGGGGAGGGGAGGGGAGGGGAGGGGAGGGGAGGTGAGGGGAGGGGAGGGGAGGGGAGGGGAAGGGGGGGTAAGGGGGGTTGAAGGAGATGGAGTGGGGTGGAGGGGAAGAGGGGATGGGGAAGGAGGAAGGGGGGATGGGGAAGGGGGAAGAGAAGAGGGGAGGGGAAGGAGGAAGGGGAGGGGAGGGGAGGGGGAGGATAAGGGGTGTTGAAGGGGATGGAGTGGGGTGGAGGGGAAGAGGGGGAGGGGAAGGAGGAAGGGGGAGGGGAAGGGGGAGGGGAAGGGGGAGGGGGCGGGGAAGAGTGGGTGAGAAGGAAGGGGGAGGGGAGGGGGGGAGGGGAATGGGGGAGTGGGAGAGGGAAGGGGGGGAAGAGGGGGTGAGGAGGGAGGGCGGGGGAAGGGGACGGGGAGGGGGGAGGGGAGAGGGGGTGAGGAGAGGGTGCTGCATCAAATGCAGGAGAGGTTTGGGCCCAACGGGTCCACTTGGTCTCGTTGAATCTTAACATGTAACACCTTAGACAGGGCCTTACCTGGGCTAATGACATTCAACATTTGTTTCCAGATGGTGTACAGGATTGGGCCAGAAAAATCTCCGAGGGTCAGGTCCACAGGGACCTTGGCCGGCTGGTTGGACTTGGCCCTGTGTCGGAACAAAGATTAAATCGCAAACCGTTATTTCAAGAAAGAACTTGCAGTCTCCCAGAGCCTCCCCATATCTGAAATCCTGTTGTGCCCAGAGTACTTTAGTTTGGTTTGGAGATAAAGGGCCCTGGAAACAGGCCCTTCGGCCCACCGGGTCCGCGCCGACCAGCGATCCCCACACACTAACACCACACTGCACAGTCTCGGGGTGTGTTTACATTTGTACATTCACACCAAGCCAATTAACCCACTCAAAACCCAATTTCCCCAAGTTTAGTTCAGTTTTAGTTTGGTTTGGAGATACAGCGCGGAAACAGGCCCTTCGGCCCACTGAGTCCACTCCAACCAGCGATCCCCGCACACTAACACTATCCTACACACACACACACACTAGGGACAATTTACATTTGTACCAAGCCAATTAACGGAAAAAAACTTGTACGTCTTTGGAGTGCGCGAGGAAACCGAAGATCTCGGAGAAAGCCCACGCAGGTCACGGGGAGAGCGTGCAAACTCCGCACAGACAGCACCCGTAGTCGGGATCGAACCCAGGTAGGGGAACCAAGGTCCAGAGGACATAGGTTTAAGGTGAGGTTAATAGGAAGAGTGGCACGGTGGCGCAGCGGTAGAGTTGCTGCCTCACAGCGCCAGAGACCCGGGTTCCATCCTGACTACGGGCGCCGTCAGTACGGAGTTTGTACGTTCTCCCCGTGACCTGCATGGGTTTTCTCCGAGATCTTCGGTTTCCTCCCACACTCCAAAGACGTGCAGGTTTGTAGGTTAATTGGCTGGGTAAATGTAAACTGTCCCCAGTGTGTCCCTTAGTTTAGTTTAGTTCAGTTTAGTTTATTGTCCCGTGTACCGAAGTATAGTGAAAGCTTTTTTGTCGCGTGCTAACTGGTCAGCGGAAAGACAACACACGATTACAATCGAGCCGTCCACAGTGTACAGTTACATGATAAGGGAATAACGTTTAGTGCAAGGTAAAGTCCAGTAATGTCCGATTAAAGATAGTCTGAGGGTCACCAATGAGGTGGATAGTAGTCCAGCACTGCTCTCTGGTTGTGGTGGGATGGTTCAGTTGCCTGATAACAGCCGGGAAGAAACTGCCCCTGAATCTGGAGGTGTGTGTTTCCACACTTCTGTACCTCTTGCCCGATGGGAGAGGGGGGGAGAGAGAGAGGCCGGGGGTGAGACTGGTCCGTGATGATGCTGCTGGCCTTGCCGAGGCAGCGTGAGGTGTGGATGGAGTCGGTGGAGGGGAGGTTGGTTTGTGCGTGACGGTCTGGGATGCTGGCCTTGCCGAGGCAGCGTGAGGTGTGGATGGAGTCGGTGGAGGGGAGGTTGGTTTGTGCGTGACGGTCTGGGCTGCTGGCCTTGCTGAGGCAGCTTGGGGTGTGGATGGAGTCAGTGGAAGGGAGGTTGGTTTGTGTGACGGTCTGGGATGCGTCCACAACTCACGGCGATTTCTTGCGGTCGTGGACAGAGCTGTTCCCGAAATGTTTATCTTTGGGAAATCTTTGGGATGTGGGAGGAAACCGGATGCATCCGGTAATCCACGAGTTATAGGGAGAACGTACTAACTCCAGACACACACACACACACACACACACACACACCCCACACACACACACACACATACACGCACACACACACACACACACTCACACACACACACACACACACACACACACCACACACACAAACCACACATACACACACACATACACACACACACACACACCACACATATACACACACCACACTACACACACCACTCACACACACGCACACACACACACACACACAAACACACAAAAACCTCACACACACAAACACACATACACACACACACACACACACACAAACACACAAAAACCTCACACTCACACACCACACACGCACACACACACACACACACACACCACACACACACACACCCCCCCCACACACACACCCCCACCACACACACACACACCCCCACGCACACACGCACACACACACCACACACACACACACACACACACACACCACACACACACACACACCACACACACCACGTATACACACACACCACACACACTACACACACCACACACACGCACACACATACGCACACACACACAAACACACACATACACACACACACACACACACACACACACCACACATATACACACACACCACACATATACACACACCCACACACACACACCACACACCACACATATACACACACCACACATACACACACACACACACACACACACACACACACACACACACACACACCACACACACAAACCACACATACACACACACATACACACACACACACACACACCACACATATACACACACCACACACTACACACACCACTCACACACACGCACACACACGCACACACACCACACATATACACACACCCACACACACACAAACACACATACACACACACACACACACACACACAAACACACAAAAACCTCACACTCACACACCACACACGCACACACACACACACACACACACCACACACACACACACTCCCCCCCACACACACCCCCACCACACACACACACACCCCACACACACACCCCACACACACACCCCACACACACACACACACACACACACACACACACACACACACACACACACACACACACACACACACACACACACACACCCCCCACACACACACACACACACACACACACACACACACACACACACACACACCCCACACACACACCCAGACACCACCCGTGGCCAGGATGGAACCCGGGTCTCTGGCGCTGTCAGGCAGCAGCTCTACCCGCTGCGCCACCGTGCCGCCATGCAACCATCGCCGCTGAAAGTATTACATTCACAAAACGATGTCAACAAATAATAACAGTTACCTCACAACGATGTCTCGGAGTTCCTAAAGGAAAGACAGATGAGAAACGCGAATTAATTTTTGGTTTAGTTTGGTTTAGTTTAGTTTAGTTCCGTTTACTTTAGTTTAGTTTAGTTTTGTTTAGTTTAGTTTAGAGATACAGCACGGAAACAGGCCCTTCGGCCCACTGGGTCCGCACCGACCAGCGATCCCCGCACACTAACACTATCCTAAACCCACTAGGGACAATTTTGTGCACTTATACCAAGCCGATTAACTTGTAAACCTGCACGTCTTTGGAGTGTGGGAGGAAACTGAAGATCTCACGGAAAACCCACGCGGGTCTCGGAGGTCCTAAAGGAAAGACAGATGAGAAACGCGAATTAATTTTTGGTTTAGTTTGGTTTAGTTTAGTTTAGTTTGGAGATGCAGCTTGGAAACAGGCCCTTCGGCCCACCGGGTCCGCACCGACCACCGATCCCCACATACTAGTTCTACCCCTCACACTAGGGGCAGTTTTCAGAAGCCAATTAACCGATAAATCCCATATTACCCATTACCATCCCCTCCCTCGACTCTGCCCAGTCTCAGACAATCCTTTCAGGTGAGGCAGGGGTTCACTTGCACCTCCTCCAACCTCATCTACTGTATCCGCTGTTCAAAATCTGGACTCGTGTACATCGACGAGACCAAACATGGAATAGGCAATCGTTTGGCTGAACATCTCCGCTCAGCCCGCCTGAACCTACCTGATCTCCCAGTTGCCAAGCACTTTAACTCCCCCTCCCACTCCCGCACTGACTTCTCTGTCCTGGGCCTCCTCCACTGTCAGAGTGAGGCCCAGCGCAAATTGGAGGAACAGCACCTCATATTTCGCTTGGGAAGCTCACACCCCAGCGGTATGAACATTGACTTCTCCAACTTCAAGTAACCCCGGCATTCCCTCTCTCTCTCCATCCCTCGCCCACCCAAGTCACACCAGCTTCTCGTTCTCACCCAGCAAACAGCTAACAACGGCCTGTTTCCTTTAGTAGTCCAGATCCAGGGGCCACACAGTTTAAGAATAAGGGTCGGCCATTTATGACTGAGATGAGGAAAAAAGTTTTCACCCAGAGAGTTGTGAATCTGTGGAATTCTCTGCCTCAGAAGGCAGTGGAGGCCAATTCTCTGAATGCATTCAAGAGAGAGCTAGATAGAGCTCTTAAGGATAGCGGAGTCAGGGGGTATGGGGAGAAGGCAGGAACGGGGGTACTGATTGAGAATGATCAGCCATGATCATATTGAATGGCGGTGCGTACAGGCTCGAAGGGCCGAATGGCCTCCTCCTGCACCTATTTTCCATGTTTCTATGCTTCAGGTAAAAGGTGGATATTTTATTTTATTATTTTTAAAATTTCATTTAGTTTAGTTTAGTTTAGTTAATCGGCCCCTCTGTGAAATTGCCCCATGGTGTGTTGGGAGCGGATGGGAAAGTTGGGTAACGTAGACCTAGTGTGAACCGGCGATCGATGGTCGGCCTGGATTCGAAGGGCCGAAGGGCCTGTTTCCATGCTGTATCTCTAAACTCTACTAAAGTAGTTTAGATTTAGAGATACAGCGCGAAAACAGGCCCTTCGGCCCACCGGGTCCGTGCCGCCCAGTGATCCCCGCACACTAACACTATCCCACACCCACTAGGCACAATTTTTACATTTACCAAGCCAATTAACCTGTACACCCGCACGTCTTTGGAGACGTCTTTGGAAACCGAAGATCTCGGAGAAAACCCGCGCAGGTCACGGGGAGAATGTGCAAACTCCGTACAGACGGCGCCCGTAGTCGGGATGGAACCCGGGTCTCCGGCGCTGCATTCGCTGTAAGGCGGCAACTCTACCGCTGCGCCACCGTGACCGCCCATATTTGTTCTACATCTCTATACATCATCGTCTATATCTCTCTCTCATGACTCTCAGTCTGAAGAAGGGTCTCGACACGAAACGGCGCCCATTCGTTTGAGGTGGGGGGAGAGAACAATGGAGGACCCAGCGTGGGGGGGAAGGAACAAAGGAGGACCAGGCGTGGGGGGGGGGGGAGAACAAAGGAGGACCTAGTGTAGGGGGGGGGGAGCGCAATGGAGGACCCGGAGTGAGGGGGGGGGAGGAACAAAGGAGGACCCGGTGTGGGGGGGGGGGGAAGAACAATGGAGGACCTTGCGTGTGGGAGGGGGGGAACTGCCGTGAGGAGGGGGGGGAAGGAACAAAGGAGGACCAGGTGTGGGGGGGGGGAGGAAGAACAAAGGAGGACCTAGTGTACGGGGGGGGGGAGAGCAATGGAGGACCCGGCGTGGGGGGGGGGAAGGAACAAAGGAGGACCCGGTGTGGGGGGGGGGGGGGAAGAACAATGGAGGACCTTGCGTGTGGGAGGGGGGGAACTGCCGTGAGGGGGGGGGGGAAGGAACAAAGGGGGACCCGGTGTGGGGGGGGGGGGGAAGGAACAATGGAGGACCCAGCGTGGGGAGGGGGGGGGAAGGAACAAAGGAGGACCCGGCGTGGGGGGGGACGACTACCGTGAGGTGGGGGGGAAGGAACAAAGGAGGACCCGGCGTGGAGGGAGGGGGGAAGGAACAAAGGAGGACCCGGCATGGGGGGAGGGACCACCGTGAGGTGGGGGGGGAAGAACAATGGAGGACCTGGCGTGGGAGGGGGGAGGAACAATGGAGGACCCGGCATGGGGGGGGGGAACCACCTTGAGGGGAGGAGGAAGAACAATGGAGGAGATGGGGGGGGGGAAGAACAAAGGAGGAGCTAGTGTGGGGGGGGGGACCACCGTGAGGTGGGGGGAGAGCAATGGAGGACCCGGCGTGGGGGGGGGAGGAACAAAGGAGGACCCGGTGTGGGGGGGGGAAGAACAATGGAGGACCCTGCGTGTGGGAGGGGGGGAACTGCCGTGAGGAGGGGGGGGAAGGAACAAAGGAGGACCCTGTGTTGGGGGGGGAAGGAATAATGGAGGACCCGGCGTGGGGGGGGGGGAAGGAACAAAGGAGGACCCGGTGTGGGGGGGGGGGGACCACCGTGAGGTGGGGAGGGAAGAAAAATGGAGGACCTGGCATGGGAGGGGGTGGAACAAAGGAGGACCCGGCGTGGGGGGGGGGGAAGGAACAAAGGAGGACCTGGCGTGGGGGGGGGACCACCGTGAGGTGGGGGGGGAAGAAAAATGGAGGACCTGGCATGGGAGGGGGAGGAACAAAGGAGGACCCGGCGTGGGGGGGGAAGGAACAAAGGTGGACCCGGCATGTGGGGGAGGAATGCCGTGAGATGGGGGCGGGAAGAACAATGGAGGACCCGGCGTGGGGGGGGACCACCATGAGGTGGGGGGGAAGAACAATAGAGGACCCGGCGTGGGGGGGGACCACCATGAGGTGGGGGGGAAGAATAATGGAGGACCCGGTGTGGGGGGGATGGAACAAAGGACCCGGCGTGGGGGGGGTGGGGGGGGAGGAACAATGGAGGACCCGGTGTGGGGGGGGAAGGAACAAAGGAGGACCCGGCGTGTGGGGGGAGGAATGCCGTGAGGTGGGGGAGGGAAGAACAATGGAGGACCCGGCGTGGGGGGAGGAAGGAACAAAGGAGGTCCCGGCATGTGGGGGAGGAATGCCGTGAGATGGGGGCGGGAAGAACAATGGAGGACCCGGCGTGGGGGGGGGAAGGAACAAAGGAGGACCCGGCGTGGGGGGGGGACTGCCGTGAGGAGGGGGGGAAAGGAACAAAGGAGGACCCGGCGTGGGGGGGACCACCATGAGGTGGGGGGGGTAGAACAATGGAGGACCCGGCATAGGGGGGGGGAATGAACAAAGGAGGACCCGGCGTGGGGGGGGGGGGGCACCATGAGGTGGGGGGGTAGAACAATGGAGGACCTGGCATGGGGGGGGGAATGAACAACGGAGGACCCGGCGTGGGGGGGGGGGACCACCATGAGGTGGGGAGAGGTAGAACAATGGAGGACCCGGCGTGGTGGCGGGAAGGAACAATGGAGGACCTGGCGTGGGGGGGGGGGAACCACCGTGAGGGGAGGAGGAAGAACAATGGAGGAGATGGGGGGGGAAGAACAAAGGAGGATCTAGTGTAGGGGGGGGAACCATCGTGAGGTGGGGGGGAGAGCAATGGAGGACCCGGCGTGGGGGGGGAGGAGGAACAAAGGAGGACCCGGCGTTGGTGGGGGGGGAGGAACAAAGGAGGACCCGGCGTGGGGGGTGGGGCGGGGAGGAACAAAGGAGGACCCGGCGTGGGGGGGGCGGGGCGGGGAGGAACAATGGATGACCCGGCGTCGGGGGAGGACCACCATGAGGTGGGGGGGGAAGAACAATGGAGGACCTGGCGTGGGGGGAGGGAAGAACAATGGAGGACCCGGCGTGGGGGGGGGAAAGGAACAAAGGAGGACCCGGCATGGGGGGGGACCACCGTGAGGTGGGGGGGAAGGAACAAAGGAGGACCCGGAGTGGGGGGGGGGGGGGGAGGAACTAAGGAGGACCCGGCGTGGGGGGGGGGGACCACCGTGAGGTGGGGGGGAAGATCAATGGAGGACCTGGCGTGGGAGGGGGGAGGAACAAAGGTGGACCCGGCATGTGGGGGGAGGGGGGAAGGAACAAAGGAGGACCCGGCGTGGGGGGAGGGGGGAAGGAACAAAGGAGGACCCGGCGTGGGGGGAGGGACCACCGTGAGGTGGGGGGGGAAGAACAATGGAGGACCTGGCGTGGGAGGGGGGAGGAACAATGGAGGACCCGGCATGGGGGGGGGGAACCACCTTGAGGGGAGGAGGAAGAACAATGGAGGAGATGGGGGGGGGGAAGAACAAAGGAGGAGCTAGTGTGGGGGGGGGCCCACCGTGAGGTGGGGGGAGAGCAATGGAGGACCCGGCGTGGGGGGGGGAGGAACAAAGGAGGACCCGGTGTGGGGGGGGGGGAAGAACAATGGAGGACCCTGCGTGTGGGAGGGGGGGAACTGCCGTGAGGAGGGGGGGGAAGGAACAAAGGAGGACCCTGTGTTGGGGGGGGAAGGAACAAAGGAGGACCCGGTGTGGGGGGGGGGGGGGGGGGACCACCGTGAGGTGGGGGGGGGGAAGAAAAATGGAGGACCTGGCATGGGAGGGGGAGGAACAAAGGAGGACCCGGCGTGGGGGGGGGAAGGAACAAAGGAGGACCCGGCATGTGTGGGGGGGGAACAATGGATGACCCGGCGTGGGGGAGGGGGACCACCATGAGGTGGGGGGGAAGAACAATAGAGGACCCGGCGTGGGGGGGGACCACCATGAGGTGGGGGGGAAGAACAATGGAGGACCCGGTGTGGGGGGGATGGAACAAAGGACCCGGCGTGGGGGGGGGGGGGGGGGGAGGAACAATGGAGGACCCGGTGTGGGGGGGGAAGGAACAAAGGAGGACCCGGCGTGTGGGGGGAGGAATGCCGTGAGGTGGGGGAGGGAAGAACAATGGAGGACCCGGCGTGGGGGGAGGAAGGAACAAAGGAGGTCCCGGCGTGAGGGGGGACTGCCGTGAGGAGGGGAGGAAAGGAACAAAGGAGGACCCGGCGTGGGGGGGGGAAGGAACAAAGGAGGACCCGGCGTGGGGGGGGGACTGCCGTGAGGAGGGGGGGAAAGGAACAAAGGAGGACCCGGCGTGGGGGGGACCACCATGAGGTGGGGGGGGTAGAACAATGGAGGACCCGGCATAGGGGGGGGGAATGAACAAAGGAGGACCCGGCGTGGGGGGGGGGGCACCATGAGGTGCGGGGGGTAGAACAATGGAGGACCCGGCATGGGGGGGGGAATGAACAACGGAGGACCCGGCGTGGGGGGGGGGGACCACCATGAGGTGGGGAGAGGTAGAACAATGGAGGACCCGGCGTGGGGGCGGGAAGGAACAATGGAGGACCTGGCGTGGGGGGGGGGGAACCACCGTGAGGGGAGGAGGAAGAACAATGGAGGAGATGGGGGTGGGAAGAACAAAGGAGGACCTAGTGTAGGGGGGGGGGACCATCGTGAGGTGGGGGGGAGAGCAATAGAGGACCCGGCGTGGGGGGGGGAGGAGGAACAAAGGAGGACCCGGCGTTGGTGGGGGGGAGGAACAAAGGAGGACCCGGCGTGGGGGGTGAGGAACAATGGAGGACCCAGCGTGGGGGGTGGGGCGGGGAGGAACAAAGGAGGACCCGGCGTGGGGGGGGCGGGGCGGGGAGGAACAATGGATGACCCGGCGTCGGGGGAGGACCACCATGAGGTGTGGGGGTGAAGAACAATGGAGGACCCGGCGTGGGGGGGTGGACCACCGTGAGGTGGGGGGGAAGATCAATGGAGGACCTGGCGTGGGAGGGGGGAGGAACAAAGGAGGACCCGGCGTGGGGGGGGGGAAGGAACAAAGGTGGACCCGGCATGTGGGGGGGGGGGGGGAACAATGGATGACCCGGCGTGGGGGGGGGGTCCACCATGAGGTGGGGGGGGAAGAACAATGGAGGACCCGGCGTGGGGGGGGAAGGAACAAAGGAGGACCCGGCATGTGTGGGGGGGGAACAATGGATGACCCGGCGTGGGGGAGGGGGACCACCATGAGGTGGGGGGGAAGAACAATAGAGGACCCGGCGTGGGGGGGGACCACCATGAGGTGGGGGGGGAAGAACAATGGAGGACCCGGTGTGGGGGGGATGGAACAAAGGACCCGGCGTGGGGGGGGGGGGGGGAGGAACAATGGAGGACCCGGTGTGGGGGGGAAGGAACAAAGGAGGACCCGGCGTGTGGGGGGAGGAATGCCGTGAGGTGGGGGAGGGAAGAACAATGGAGGACCCGGCGTGGGGGGAGGAAGGAACAAAGGAGGTCCCGGCGTGAGGGGGGACTGCCGTGAGGAGGGGAGGAAAGGAACAAAGGAGGACCCGGCGTGGGGGGGGGGAAGGAACAAAGGAGGACCCGGCGTGGGGGGGGGACTGCCGTGAGGAGGGGGTGAAAGGAACAAAGGAGGACCCGGCGTGGGGGGGACCACCATGAGGTGGGGGGGGTAGAACAATGGAGGACCCGGCATAGGGGGGGGGAATGAACAAAGGAGGACCCGGCGTGGGGGGGGGGCACCATGAGGTGGGGGGGGTAGAACAATGGAGGACCCGGCATGGGGGGGGGGAATGAACAACGGAGGACCCGGCGTGGGGGGGGGGGGACCACCATGAGGTGGGGAGAGGTAGAACAATGGAGGACCCGGCGTGGGGGCGGGAAGGAACAATGGAGGACCTGGCGTGGGGGGGGGGGAACCACCGTGAGGGGAGGAGGAAGAACAATGGAGGAGATGGGAGTGGGAAGAACAAAGGAGGACCTAGTGTAGGGGGGGGGGACCATCGTGAGGTGGGGGGGAGAGCAATGGAGGACCCGGCGTGGGGGGGGGGAGGAGGAACAAAGGAGGACCCGGCGTTGGTGGGGGGGAGGAACAAAGGAGGACCCGGCGTGGGGGGTGAGGAACAATGGAGGACCCAGCGTGGGGGGTGGGGCGGGGAGGAACAAAGGAGGACCCGGCGTGGGGGGGACGGGGCGGGGAGGAACAATGGATGACCCGGCGTCGGGGGAGGACCACCATGAGGTGTGGGGGGGAAGAACAATGGAGGACCCGGCGTGGGGGGGGTGGACCACCGTGAGGTGGGGGGGAAGATCAATGGAGGACCTGGCGTGGGAGGGGGGAGGAACAAAGGAGGACCCGGCGTGGGGGGGGGGGGAAGGAACAAAGGTGGACCCGGCATGTGGGGGGGGGGGGAACAATGGATGACCCGGCGTGGGGGGGGGGTCCACCATGAGGTGGGGGGGAAGAACAATGGAGGACCCGGCGTGGGGGGGGGGAAGGAACAAAGGAGGACCCGGCGTGGGGGGTGAGGAACAATGGAGGACCCAGCGTGGGGGGTGGGGCGGGGAGGAACAAAGGAGGACCCGGCGTGGGGGGGACGGGGCGGGGAGGAACAATGGATGACCCGGCGTCGGGGGAGGACCACCATGAGGTGTGGGGGGGAAGAACAATGGAGGACCCGGCGTGGGGGGGGTGGACCACCGTGAGGTGGGGGGGAAGATCAATGGAGGACCTGGCGTGGGAGGGGGGAGGAACAAAGGAGGACCCGGCGTGGGGGGGGGGGGGAAGGAACAAAGGTGGACCCGGCATGTGGGGGGGGGGGGGAACAATGGATGACCCGGCGTGGGGGGGGGGTCCACCATGAGGTGGGGGGGAAGAACAATGGAGGACCCGGCGTGGGGGGGGGAAGGAGCAAAGGAGGACCCGGCGTGTGGGGGGAGGAATGCCGTGAGGTGGGGGAGGGAAGAACAATGGAGGACCCGGCGTGGGGGGGGGGGGGGGGGGAGGAACAAAGGAGGACCCGGCGTTGGTGGGGGGGAGGAACAAAGGAGGACCCGGCGTGGGGGGGGGGGAACAAAGGAGGACCCGGCGTGGGGGGGGCGGGGCGGGGGAGGAACAATGGATGACCCGGCTTGGGGGGGGGGGACCACCATGAGGTGTGGGGGAAGAACAATGGAGGACCCGGTGTGGGGGGGGGGGAAGGAACAAAGGAGGACCCGGCGTGTGGGGGGAGGAATGCCGTGAGGTGGGGGAGGGAAGAACAATGGAGGACCCGGCGTGGGGGGAGGGAAGGAACAAAGGAGGACTCGGCGTGGGGGGAGAGGAACAAAGGAGGACCCGGCGTGGGGGTGGGCGGGGAGGAACAAAGGATGACCCGGCGTGGGGGGGATGGAACAAAGGACCCGGCGTGGGGGGGGGGGGAGGAGGAACAATGGATGACCTGGCGTGGGGGGGGGGGACCACCATGAGGTGGGGGGGGGAGAACAATGGAGGACCCGGCGTGGGGGGGGAAGGAACAAAGGAGGACCCGGCGTGGGGGGGGAGGAATGCCATGAGGTGAGGTAGCTTGTCCAGTCCTTTTATAGTTTTATACGTCTCTATAAGATTCCCTCTCATCCTTCTAGATTCCAGTGAATACAAGCCCAGTCTTTCCAATCTTTCCTCATGTGACAGTCCCGCCATCCAAGGGATTAACCTCGTGAACCTTCGCTGCACGCCCTCAATAGCAAGGACTTCCTTCCTCAAATTTGGAGACCAAAACTGCACACAGTACTCCAGGTGCGGTCTCACCAGGGCCCTGTACAACTGCAGAAGGACCTCTTTGCTCCAATACCCAACTCTTCTCGTTATGAAGGCCAACATGACATTATACATGAATTTATACATTCATCCATCACTCACTCACTCACTCACTCACTCATTCATTCATTCATTCATTCATTCATTCATTCATTCATTCATTCATTCATTCATTTATTCATTCATTCCCTCATTCACTTATTAGTTCACTTATTCATTCCCTCATTCACTCATTCACTCCCTCATTAACTCACTCATTCACTCATTCATTCATTCATTCCATCATTCACTCACTCATTCATCCCCTCATTCCCTCATTCCCTCATTCATTCATCCATTCATTCCCTCATTCATTCATCCATTCATCCATTCATCCATTCATCCATTCATTCCCTCATTCCCTCATTCATTCATCCATTCATCCCCTCATTCCCTCATTCCCTCATTCATTCATTCATTCATCCATTCATCCATTCATCCATTCATTCCCTCATTCCCTCATTCATTCATCCATTCATCCATTCATCCAATCATTCCCTCATTCACTCATTCATTCACTCACTCATCCATATTCCCTCATTCACTCACTCATCCATTCATTCCCTCATCCGTTCATCCATTCATCCATTCATTCTCTCATTCACTCATTCCCTCATCCATTCATCCATTCATTACCTCATTCCCCCCCTCATCATTCATTCCCTCATTCCCTCATTCATTCATCCATTCATCCATTCATTATCTCATTCACTCATTCATTCCCTCATTCACTCACTCATCCATTCACTCACTGATTCACTCACTCATTCACTTATTCATTCATCCATTCATCCATTCATTCCCTCATCCATTCATTCCCTCACTCATTCATCCATTCATCCATTCATCCAATCATTCCCTCATTCACTCATTCATTCACTCACTCATCCATTCATTCCCTCATTCACTCACATCCATTCATTCCTTCATCCGTTCATCCATTCATCCATTAATTCCCTCATTCCCTCATTCATTCCCTCATTCATTCATCCATTTATCCATTCATTCTCTCATTCACTCACTCATCCATTCATTCATTCCCTCATTCCCTCATTTGTTCATTCATTCACTCATTCATTCACTCATTCACTCACATCCATTCATTCCCTCATTCCCTCCCTCATCCTTTCATTCATTCCCTCATTCCCTCATTCATTCATCCATTCATCCATTCATTCCCTCATTCCCTCCCTCGTCCCTTCATTCATTCCCTCATTCCCTCATTCATTCATCCATCCAGTCATTTGTTCCCTCATTCCCTCATCCATTCATCCATTCATACCCTCATTCTCTCATTCACTCACTCATCCATACATTCTCTCATTCATTCATCCATTCATTCCCTCATCCATTCATTCACTCACTCATTCTCTCACTCATTCACTCATTCCCTCATTCCCTCATCCATTCATCCATTCATTCCCTCATTCCCTCCCTCATCCCTTCATTCATTCCCTCATTCCCTCATTCACTCACTCATCCTTTCATTCATTCCCTCATTCCCTCATTCACTCACTCATTCATCCATTCATTCCCTCATTCACTTATTCATTCGTCCATTCATCCATTCATTCTCTCATTCATTCATCCATTCATTCTCTCATCCATTCATCCATTCATTCCCTCATTCACTCACTCATTCACTCACTCATTCATCCATTCATCCCCTCATCCCCTCCCTCGTCCCTTCATCCATACCGCGGTTGTCCCGGTCTCGTTGGAGCACAGCTTCGTCTGCACGGCGGTGGACATTTCAGTGATGGCGTTGACCTCCTCCGTGTTCTGCCGCAGGTTCTCCTGGATTTGCGCGGCGACGTTCTCCTCCCTCTGCCGCAGCCGGGTGGCCAGTATCAGTTCCTCGTCGTCCAGGAAGCGGTGCAGTCTGGCGAACTCGTACCGGATGCCCATCTTCAACCCCCCGACCCGCCGCTGCGGACAAAGCCAACCGCGCGAGAGACGAAAGTTTAGCTTCGTAGCTTGGGACATTGAGCGGGGAAACGGGCCCTCCGGCCTCCCGGTGGCTCAGCACTTCAACTCCCCCTCCCACTTCCGCACTGACCTTCCTGTCCTGGGCCTCCTCCACTGTCAGAGTGAGGCCCAGCGCAAATTGGAGGAACAGCACCTCATATTTCGCTTGGGCAGCTTACACCCCAGCGGTACGAACATTGACTTCTCTCACTTCAGGTTGATTTTAGATTCTTAGATTTAGAGATACAGCGTGGAAACAGGCCCTTCGGCCCACCGAGTCCGCGCCGCCCAGCGATCCCCGCACACTAACACCATCCTACACACACTAGGGACAATTTTTACATTTACCCAGTCAATTAACCTACGTACCTGTACGTCTTTGGAGTGTGGGAGGAAACCGAAGATCTCGGAGAAAACCCACGCAGGTCACGGGGAGAACGCACAAACTCCGTACAGGTGGCGCCCGCAGACAGGATCGAACCTGAGTCTCCGGCGCTGCATTCGCTGTAAGGCGGCAACTCTACCGCTGCGCCACCGTGCCGCCGTTGGCTTCTCTAACTTCAGATAGTCCCTGCTTTCCCTCTCTCTCCATCCCCTCCCCCTTCCCAGTTCTCCCACCAGTCTTCCTGTCTCCGACTACATCCTATCTCTGTCCCCCCCCCTCCACTGTCATCAGTCAGAAGAAGGGTCTCGACCTGAAACGCCAACCATTCCTTCTCTCCTGAGATGCTGCCCGACCCGCTGAGTTACTCCAGCATTTTGTGTCTACCTTCGGCGTACACTGTTTACAAACAAACGAGAGTTTTAGTTATAGAGATTATGGTTCATAATTTGTATACCAAGTCGATGTGTGACCACTAAATATCAATCGAAGGTATTTATTCACAAAATGCTGGAGTAACTCAGCAGGTCAGGCAGCATCTCAGGAGAGAAGGAATGGGTGACGTTTCGGGTCGAGACCCTTCTTCAGACTGATCTCTGAAGGGTATCGACCCGAAACGTCACCCATTCCTTCTCTCCTGAGATGCTGCCAGACCCGCTGAGTTACTCCAGCATTTTGTGAATAAATACCTTTGATTTGTACCAGCGTCGGCAGTATCTATCAATCAATCTAAATATCAATCAATCAATCGATCGCCTCTCTGATCGGCTCGACACCATCATCCTCACCTTCAGCTTGGCCACGCTTGCCTCTTCTTCCAGCCGGCTTCTAGAAAGTTCTTCCAGCATCACCTCAAATCGATCCAGGGCTTCGGCCAGTTTGTTCTGAAACGGGACACGGGTGACTAAAAGTGGGACAAACCTGGTTTAGTTTGTACACGTCCCAATAAACTCAACTCAACTCAACTAAGCTGGAAAAAAATTAAGTAAATTAGACTAATCTAAACCAAATTAAACCAAATTAGTCCAAACTTAACTTGCTTTTTGTATCCATCTTCAAGTTTAGTTCAGTTTAGTTTATTGTCCCGTGTACCGAGGGTACAGTGAAAAGCTTTTGTTGCGCGCTAACCAGTCAACGGAAAGACAACACACGATTACAATCGAGCCGTCCACAGTGTACAGGTACATGGTAAGGGAATAACGTTTAGTGCGAGGTAAAGCCAGCAAAGTCCAATCAAGGATAGTCCGAGGGTCTCCAGTGAGGTGGATAGTAGTTCAGCACTGCTCTCTGGTTGTGGTGGGATGGTTCAGTTGCCTGATAACAGCCGGGAAGAAACTGCCCCTGAATCTGGAGGTGTGTGTTTTCACACTTCTGTACCTCTTGCCCGATGGGAGAGGGGGGGGGAAGAGGGAGTGGCCGGGGGTGAGACTGGTCCGTGATGATGCTGCTGGCCTTGCCGAGGCAGCGTGAGGTGTAGATGGAGTCGATGGAAGGGAGGTCGGTTTGTGCGATGGTCTGGGCTGCTGGCCTTGCCGAGGCAGCGTGAGGTGTGGATGGAGTCGGTGGAAGGGAGGTTGGTTTGTGCGATGGTCTGGGCTGCTGGCCTTGCCGAGGCAGCGTGAGGTGTGGATGGAGTCGATGGAAGGGAGGTCGATTTGTGCGATGGTCTGGGCTGCTGGTCTTGACGAGGCAGCGTGAGGTGTAGATGGAGTCGGTGGAAGGGAGATAGACACTAAATTCTGGCGTAACTCAGCGGGACGGGCAGCATCTCTGGAGAGAAGGAATGGGCGACGTTTCGGGTCGAGCCCCTTCTTCATAGTCCATCCCTTCAACGGAAGGGAGACTGGTTGATGTGATGGTCAGGGGCAGTTTCTTCAGGGTCATGGGTGTTGTGGGAACTTGTACCTAAGCCAACACACCAAGGCAGGAGATGGTCTTTGAGTAGGGTTGCCAACTGTCCCGTATTAGCCGGGACATCCCGTATATTGGGCTGGGAGGGGAGGTCTCAATATATATTGGGCTAAATTGGTTTGTCCCGTATGGGACCGCCCTTGTCCTGTATTAGGCCCGGGGGGGGGGGGCGCTGTAGGCCCAGACATTGTATGCCCGGACATTGTAGGCCTGGACACTGTAGGCCCGGACACTGTAGGCCCGGATATTGTAGGCCCGGACACTGTAGGCCCGGACACTGTAGGCCCGGACAGTGTAGGCCCGGACACTGTAGGCACGGACAGTGTAGGCCCGGACACTGTAGGCACGGACATTGTAGGCCCGGACACTGTAGGCCCGGACACTGTAGGCCCAGAGGTCCAGGCACTGCCTAACGGAGGTTGCGTAGCAACCCGCCTCCCGGGCCATGCGGCCGCCATTGTTGGAGCGGGAGCACGTGGCCGCTGGCTGGGCGAGGTCACGTGGGGCGCGGGTCGGTGACGTCACCCTTGGTTCCCTGTCTCTGAGCTCACCTGCGCCTCTGCTTCCTTGTCCCACTGAGCCGGCTCTTCTCTGGGCATCGGCAGAAGCTTCTGGATGATCTCGGTGAGGTTGGACACGGTGCGGTTGGGCCGGAGATGCTGCCTGGGGAATACCTGTCGGCACTGGGGACAGGAGACCTCCCCTACCACCGACTCCCACAGGCCCACGATGCAGGCCCGGCAGAAGTTGTGGCCGCAGTCGATGGTCTGAGGCTCGCGGAACATTTCCAAGCAGATGGAGCACGTGGCCTCTTTCCACAGGCTCTCCAGGTCCTGTTCATGATCCATGCCTCAGGTAGGTTCGCACCTTCGCTCCACTGTAGGCCCGGGGGCTGCTGTAGGCCTGGACAGTGTAGGCCCGGACAGTGTAGGCCCGGAGAGTTGCTGTAGGCCCGGGGGCTGCTGTAGGCCCGGACAGTGTAGGCCCGGGGGCTGCTGTAGGCCTGGACAGTGTAGGCCCGGACAGTGTAGGCCCGAACAGTGTAGGCCCGGACAGCGTAGGCCCGGACAGCGTAGGCCCGGACACTGTAGGCCCGGACAGCGTAGGCCTGGACACGCTGCGGAGAGAGACAGCCAGAGGCAGCTGACGTCCGGGGGACTCAGTTGTCCACTTGTCTCCTCCACTCTTGGCCAACGGACGTCCACGTTAAATCAGTGCGTGCCCCGCAAAGCCCAGCTGGAACAGCGAGATCGACGACCTCTCTCCGTCTTCTGAAAGAACAAAGCATTGAAAATAGACACAAGGTGCTGGAGTAACTCAGCGGGACAGGCAGCATCTCCAGAGAGGAGGTGTCAAGTCAAGAGTGTTTTATTGCCAAACTAGACCAAGTGGACACGTTAGGCCCAAACCTCTCCTGCATTGGTGCAGCACCCTCTCCTCCACCCTCTCTCTCTCTCCCCTCCCTCTCCCTCCCCCTCCCTCCCCCTACCCCTGCCCCCTTCCCCTCCCCCCACTCCTTCCCCCTTCCTCCCCTCCCCCTCCCCTTCCATCACCCTCAACCCCCCCTTATCCTCCCTCTACCCCTCCCCCCTCCCTCCCTCCCCCTACCCCTGCCCCCTTCCCCTCCCCCACTCCCTCCCCCTTCCTCCCCTCCCCTCCCCCCTCTCCCCTCCCTCTCCCTCCCCCTCCCTCCCCCTCCCTCCCCTACCCCTGCCCCCTTCCCCTCCCCCCACTCCTTCCCCCTTCCTCCCCTCCCCCTCCCCTTCCATCACCCTCAACCCCCCCTTATCCTCCCTCTACCCTCCCCCCTCCCTCCCTCCCCCTACCCCTGCCCCCTTCCCCTCCCCCACTCCCTCCCCCTTCCTCCCCTCCCCTCCCCCCTCTCCCCTCCCTCTCCCTCCCCCTCCCTCCCCCTCCCTCCCCTACCCCTGCCCCCTTCCCCTCCCCCCACTCCCTCCCTCCATCCCCCCTCCCTCCATCCCCCCTCCCTCCTCCCCTCCGCCCCCCACTCCATCCCCCTCAACCCCCTTATCCTCCCTCCTCCCCCTTCTCTCCCTCCCCCCACACCCCCCCCCCGCCCTGCATCTCCCTCCCTCCTCCCCTCCCCTCCCCCTCCTCCCCTCGCCCCACAAATCCATCACCCTCAACCCCATTATCCTCCCTCCTCCCCTTTCCCTGCCCCCCTCCATTCCCACACCACCCCCTCCCCCTCCTCCCCTCCCAACTCCATCACCCTCCCTAGGAGATAGATCTAAACTTTAAAACGTGAATAACTTTAAAAATACAACACCGATTTCAATGAAACTTCTCCCATTGGCACCAAAGGGACGACGGTGAGTAAGGTGGGCCTAACATTGTCGCGCTATCGTGTACCGTTTTGGCTGTAGTTCAGGAACAAACAAACAAACAAACAAACGAGAGTTTTAGAACGTAGATAGATGTCCCAGATAGAACAATGAAATTCTTACTTGCTAGAATTCTTCTAGCACAACAGAATATGTAAACATTGTACACTGTAAATAATAATTTGCAGACGACACAACGGTGATCGGGCTGATCACCAACGGCGATGAAACAAACTACAGAGCGGAGGTGCAGAACCTGGCGGACTGGTGCTCTGATAACAACCTGTCCCTAAATACCACCAAGACCAAGGAGCTGATCATCAACTTCCGTAGGTCACACAACGGGGAATACACCCCGATCTCTATCAACGGGGACAGTGTGGAGAGAGTGTCCAGCTTCAAGTTTCTGGGCACTCACATTTCGGAGAACCTAACATGGTCCAATAACACTGCTGCGCTGGTCAAGAAGGCACAGCAACGACTGTTCTACCTGAGAACACTGAAGAAGTCTGGTCTACCCCAACAGCTGCTGACGACCTTCTACCGCTGCACCATAGAGAGCATCCTAACGCATGGCATCCATGTGTGGTACCTCAGCTGCACGGAGGCAGGGAGGAAAGCTCTACAGCGGGTAGTCCATAGAGCTCAGAGGACCATCGGAACACAGCTACCAGCCTTGGAGGGCATCTACAACACACGATGCCTCAGAAAAGCCACCAGCATCCACAAAGACTCTTCACACCCCTGCAACAGTCTGTTCGAACTCCTTCCATCGGGCAGACGATACAAGGCCTTCTACGCCCGCACCTCCAGACTCAGGAACAGCTTCATCCCCAGGGCCATAGCTGCTATGAACTGGTCCTGCTGAGCCGGATGGCCACAACGCATAGATCAACTTGCACTTTACCCTGTCCAAAAATGTTACAATTGTTTCGTTGGGTTGCTGTTGTCTAAATTACTTAAATTATTGCATCGTATGGGAGGCGCATTCCCAATCTCGTTGTACCCCTGGGTACAATGACAATAAAGATATATTGTATTGTATTGTATTGTATTGTATAATAATAACAATAATAAAAATGGTCTATTGTAGTTCAGAGCTTATTTGAGGTGGTGGTGTTTAATCGCCTGATGGCTGTGGTGAAGAAACTGTTCCTGAACCTGGACGTTACCGTTTTCAGGCTCCTGTACCTTCTTCCCGATGGCAGGGGTGGGATGAGACCGTGCCCAGGATGGTGTGGGGTCTCTGATGATGCTGGCTGCCATTTTGAGGCAGTGACTCCAATAAATCCCTTCGATGGAATGGGTGACGTTTCGGGTCGAGACCCTTCTTCCGACTCAGGGGAGTGGGTGGTACAAAGCATTGAAACGCGGTCATAGAAACATGGAAACATAGAAAATAGGTGCAGGAGGAGGCTATTTGGCCCCTCGAGCCCCTATTTGGCCATTCATTGTGATCATGGCCGATCGTCCACAATCAGTAACCCGTGCCTGCCTTCTCCCCATATCCCTTGATTCCGCGAGCCCCTAGAGCTCTATCTAACTCTCTTTTAAATTCATCCAGAGAATCGGCCTCCACTGCCCTCTGTGGCGGAGAATTCCACAAATTCACAACTCTCTGCGTGAAAAAGTTTCTTGTCACCTCAGTTTTAAATGGCCTCCCCTTTATTCGTAGACTGTGTGTGTGGCCCCTGGTTCTGGACTCCCCCAACATTGGGA
>NC_135971.1:22264359-22289072 GCF_053455715.1 Rhinoraja longicauda | reverse complement strand
GAAAATTCTGGCTCAGCTTCAGACCGGCTCGGTGGCGCAGCGGTAGAGTTGCCGCCTCACAGCGCCAGAGACCATGGTTCGATCCCGACCACGGGTGCTGTCTGTACGGAGTTTGTACGTTCTCTCCGTGACCCGCGTGGGTTTTCTCCGAGATCTTCGGTTTCCTCCCACACTCCAAAGACGTACAGGTTTGTAGGTTAATTGGCTGGGTAAATGTAAAAATTGTCCCTAGTGTGTGTAGGATAGTGTTAGTGTGCGGGGATCGCTGGTCGGCGTGGACTCGGTGGGCCGAAGGGCCTGTTTCCACGCTGTATCTCGAAACGAAACTAAACTAAACAAAGCTAAACTAAACTAAACTAAACTAAACTATTCCCACATTCCAAAGAAGTGCAGGTTTGTAGGTTAAATTGGCTTCTGTAAATGGTAAATCGGCCCTAGTGTGTGTGGGATAGAACGCGTGTGGAGGGGTGATGGTCCGGAGCGGACTCGGTGGGCCGAAGGGCTTGGTATAATTTAACCAGCAATTTAACCTGCACTCCTTTGAATGTGGGAATAGTTTAGTTTAGTTTAGCTTTGTTTAGTTTAGTTTAGTTTCGAGATACTGTGTGGAAACAGGCCCTTCGGCCCGCTGTGTCCGTGCCGACCGGCGATCCACGCACACTAACACTATCCTACACACACTAGGGACAATTTTACACTTATACCAAGCCAATTAACTTATAAACCGGCACGTCCTTGGAGTCGTGGGAGGAAACCGAAGATCCCGCGGAAACTAAAATAAACTAAACTAAACTAAACTAAATTAAACTAAACTAAGGCGGCACGGTAGCGCAGCGGTAGAGTTGCTGCTTTACAGCGAATGCAGCGCCAGAGACTCAGGTTCGATCCTGACTACGGGTTGCTGCACTGTAAGGAGTTTGTACGTTTCTCCCCGTGACCTGCGTGGGTTTTCTCCGAGATCTTCGGTTTCCTCCCACACTCCAAAGACGTACAGGTATGTAGGTTAATTGGCTGGGTAAATGTAAAAATTGTCCCTAGTGTGTGTGTAGGATAGTGTTAGTGTGCGGGGATCGCTGGTCGGCGTGGACTCGGTGGGCCGAAGGGCCTGTTTCCACGCTGTATCTCCAAACGAAACTAAACTAAACAAAGCTAAACTAAACTAAACTAAACTAAACTATTCCCACATTCCAAAGAAGTGCAGGTTTGTAGGTTAAATTGGCTTCTGTAAATGGTAAATCGGCCCTAGTGTGTGTGGGATAGAACGCGTGTGGAGGGGTGATGGTCGGAGCGGACTCGGTGGGCCGAAGGGCTTGGTATAATTTAACCTGCAATTTATGATCACATTGAATGGCGGTGCTGGCTCGAAGGGCTGAATGGCCTACTCCTGCACCTATTGTCTATTGTCTATTGTCTATTAACCTGCACTTCTTTGGAATGTGGGAATAGTTTAGTTTAGTTTAGTTTAGTTTAGTTTAGCTTTGTTTAGTTTAGTTTAGTTTTGTTTCGAGATACAGTGTGGAAACAGGCCCTTCAGCCCACTGTGTCCGTGCCGACCAGCGATCCACGCACACTAACACTATCCTACACACACTAGGGAAAATTTTACACTTATACCAAGCCAATTAACTTATAAACCGGCACGTCCTTGGAGTGTGGGAGGAAACCGAATATCCGGCGGAAATTAAACTAAATTAACTAAACTAAATTAAACTAAAATTCAACTACACAAAAATAAATTCAACTAACTAAACTAAACTAAACTAAACTAAACTAAACTAAACTAAACTAAACTAAACAAGATAGACACAAAGTGCTGGAGTAACTCATCGGGTTGGCAGCGTCTCTGGAGTAAAAGGATGGGTGATGTTTTGGGGTCGGGATCCTTTCTTCAGACTGAAAGTCGAGGGGAGAGGAACTGGAGGTGGAGAAAGGCCGGAACAAAGCAGGGCCGACAACATTTGACCAAGGAAGGGTGGAGCCCACAATGGTCCATTGTTGGCTGGGGAAGAGGTGATAACGAGAGGGGCACAGGGATGCGACAGTGGAACTAGCAGGACCACTCGGGTGGGGGAGGGGATGGAGAGAGAGAGGGAAAGCAAGGGTTTACTTGAAGTTAGAGACGTCATCGTTCGTACCGCTGGGTGTGTAAGCTGCCCAAGCGAGATACGAGGTGCTGTTCCTCCAATTTGCGCTGGGCCTCACTCTGACAGTGGAGGAGGCCCAGGACAGAGAGGTCAGTGCGGGAGTGGGAGGGGGAGTTGAAGTGTTTGGCAACCGGGAGATCAGGTAGGTCCGGGCGGACTGAGCGGAGGTGTTCAGCTAAACGATCGCCGAGCCTGCGCTTGGTCTCGCCGGTGTACAGGAGTCCACACCCGGAACAGTGGATAGGATGCGCTTAAGAAGGGTCTCGACCCGAAACAGAGACCCCGACCCCTGTCCCGCTGGGTTACTCCAGCGTTTTGTGTCAATCCTCTAACTGTGACGTTCTCTGTTCAACGTCGGTTCAGACAGCGTTTGGCAACCGGGAGATCAGGTAGGTTCCAGACGGACTGAGCGGAATCTATATACTAAAACTCTCGTTTGTTTGTTTGTTTGTTCCTGACCTGCAGGCAAAACGGTGCACGATAGCATAACAATTTTAGGCCCACCTTACTCACCGTCGTCCCTTTGGGGCTAATGGAAGAAGTTTCATTGAAATCGGTGTTATTGTAGGGACATAGGGATTGGCCAGGTAATAGAACCCTCGGATTGGATTACGGTCACGGGGTGAGGAAGCGCGGGGTATTTAAATGCTTGGCGCCAAACCAGATTAGAGATTAGATTAGTAAGTGAAGTAGTGTTTGTCCAGGAAGAAGTCTGTCGCGTTTGTTACGGGTTTGATACTAATAAAGGATTCAGATAAAACCACTCGTCTGGACTCACTACATTGGTGACCTCGAACGTTGGAAGAAAGCAGCAGCATGTCGCAGGCGGGAGCGAGCGCGGGCGAAATCCATCTACCGCCGTTCTGGGCCCATCAGCCGCACCTGTGGTTTGTGCAGGCAGAATCACAGTTCCATCTCAAGAAGGTGGAGGAAGACCAGGAGAAGTACCATCATGTGGTGAGCTGTCTGCAGGCGGAGGTGGCTGCGCGGGGTCAGCCGATACCTGACCAGTCCACCCCAAACGGAGCAGTACGTGGGGCTTAAGAAGCTCCTGCTGCGGACCTTCGGCTGGGCCCAAAGCCAGCGGGCTCTGAAGCTCCTCCATTTGCCAGACCTGGGGCAGCGGCTGCCGTCGGAGCTGATGTCCGAGATGCTGGCTTTGGCGGGCGACCATCAGCCATGCATGATATTTGAGGCGGCCTTCCGGGAGAAGCTACCTGGGGACGTCAGGTTGGTGTTGGCGGACGTCCCTTTTGAAGAGCCGGTAGCGTTCGCCGAGAAGGCCGACACGCTCGTGAGGGAACGCAACGCCCGAGACGGCTCCGTTAACCGGGTCTCGAGGCCCAGCGGCAGTCGGGAGTGCGGCCGGGAGAGCGACGCATCTGCCGCTATTGCGCAGCCGGCCCGCCAAGAGAGGGCGGCGGCGCCTGTTCATTGGCAGCGGGCTCGACCAACAGAGCCGGATAGGCGTGGCTGGTGCTCTTTCCATCGGCGGTGGGGCAGCGAGGCACGAAGCTGTAGATCCCCGTGTTCGTTTCCGGGAAACGCCGGGGCCGATCGACTGTAGAGGCAGTCTCGATTGGCCGTAACCACCGCCTCTACGCTACGGATCAGAGTACCGGGATCGTTTTCCTGGTGGATACGGGAGCGGTCGTAAGTATTGTGCCCCCCTATGACTGTGAAGTTCGAGTGGGGGAAAAGGGCCCGCCCCTAATTGCAGTGAATGGTAGCACCATCCGTACGTACGGTAAAAGGACCATGTCCTTGTCCTTCGAGTCCAGGACTTACCGTTGGGAATTCATCGTTGCGGATGTGGGCCAGGCCATATTGGGGGCAGATTTCCTATGGGCGTTTTCCTTGGTCGCAGACGTCCAAGGGAGGGGCCTACAACCCTTGGCTGATGTACGGCCTCGGGATACTGGGCCAGAGGCTTCTACAAGCGCCGCCCCACCCAGCCTAGTCATCCAGTCCATTACCACGGCTCCCGGTCAGTTCGATGCGGTCCTGGCCGATTTCCCGCAGCTCCTCGTCCAGCGTTTTGATTCACCTTCGGAGAAGCACGGGGTCGTCCATTTCATTCCAACCGAAGGGCCGCCGGTTTTTGCCCGGGCACGGCGCCTTCCACCGACAAGCTGGCCAGGGCGCGAGAGGAGTTCCTAAACTTGGAGAGGTTGGGAATCATTCGGCCTTCAAGTAGTCCGTGGGCATCCCCTTTGCACATGGTTTCCAAAGCATCTGGGGGGTGGAGACCATGTGGTGACTTCCGTCGACTCAACGCGGCAACACGGCCGGACCGCTACCCGATTCCACACATTCAGGACTTTTCAGCTAGCCTGGAGGGGGCTACAATATTTTCAAAAATTGATTTGGTGCGGGGATACCATCAGATCCCGGTCCACCCGCCGGATATTCCGAAAACAGCGACCATCACCCCGTTCGGACTGTTTGAGTGGTTGCGTATGCCTTTCGGCCTTAAAAATGCAGCTCAGGCATTCCAGCGTCTGATGGACCGGGTGGGTCGAGGGTTGCCGTTTGTCTTTATTTATCTAGACGATATATTGATTGCCAGCCGTTCGGTCCAGGAGCACTTGGTCCACCTCCGCACCGTGTTCCAGAGGCTGCAAGACCATGGCCTGATTCTCCATCCGGACAAGTGCCAATTCGGCCTGTCCGCGGTGGATTTTTTGGGTCATCGGGTTACTCCGGCCGGGGCCACTCCCTTACCAGCTAAGGTGGACGCGGTCCGCTCTTTCCCCCGCCCGACTACCATCAAGGGCTTGCAGGAATTTGTGGGCATGGTCAATTTTTATCATCGGTTCGTGCCTGCAGCAGCTCGGGTTATGCGTCCCCTTTTTCAGTGTCTCGCAGGTAACCCCGCGGAGTTGGTATGGTCCGTAGCTGCGGAGACGGCTTTTGTTGCGGTCAAACAGGCCCTCGCCAATGCCACCATGCTGGTGCACCCGCGCTCCTCCGCCCCCACAGCTCTGACGGTGGACGCCTCAGACGTGGCAGTGGGTGGGGTTTTGGAGCAGCAGGTTGACGGTGAATGGCAGCCTCTTGCGTTTTTCAGCAGGCAGCTCTCTCGAGCGGAGCTCAAGTACAGTGCGTTCGATAGGGAGCTCCTGGCCCTTTATTTAGCAGTCCGGCACTTCCGCTACTTTTTAGAAGGCCGTTCTTTCGTGGCCTACACGGATCACAAACCTTTGACATTCGCTTTTGCTAAGGTTTCTGATCCGTGGTCGGCTCGCCAGCAGCGGCACCTAACCCTCATTTCGGAGTTTACGACCGATGTCCGTCATATTGCGGGTAGGTTGAATGCCGTTGCTGATGCCCTGTCCCGGCCGGCCATTCCCTCCGTAGCCGTGGTTGGTGACCATGTGGATTTCCAGGAGCTAGCGGAGGCTCAGCGCCTGGAAGGAACTGCCGCGGTGTACGCCTCCACAACCTCGGGACTGCGTTTAGAGCAGGTGGCGTGTGGCCCCACAGGTATCAAGTTGTGGTGCGACGTTTCCCTCCCACGCCCTCGCCCGGTGGTGCCTGCCACTCTGCGGCGCAAGGTTTTTGAGGCCATTCATGGCCTGGCACACCCATCCATCAGGGCGACTTCAGCCATGGTGGCCGACCGGTTTGTCTGGCATGGCCTGCGGAAGCAGGTGGCAGCCTGGGCACGCGCCTGCATTCCGTGCCAGACCTCCAAAGTCCATCGTCATGTCCAGCCCCCATACCAGAGATTCGAGGTTCCCCCCGTCCGTTTTTTCCACATCCATGTGGATTTGGTGGGTCCATTGCCCTATTCTAGGGGTTACACCCATCTACTGACGGTGGTTGATCGGTTCACTCGTTGGCCGGAGGCGCTCCCGTTGTCGGACACCTCGGCGGCCTCCTGTGCACGGGCCCTGGCGTTGCATTGGGTGGCTCGTTTCGGGGTCCCGGCTATCATTACTACAGATCGGGGAGCCCAGTTCACCTCGTCTCTCCGGGCCGCGCTGGCGCAGCTTTATGGTGCTCGATTACAGCAGACCACCGCCTATCATCCCCAAGCCAACGGGATGGTTGAGCGTTTCCATCGGCAGCTGAAGGCGTCCCTCTGTGCTCGCCTGACTGGCTACGATTGGGCTGACCAGCTGCCTTGGGTCCTCCTCGGCATCCGTACGGCCCCGCGGGCGGAACTGGGCACATCTTCGGCCGAGCTCGTCTACGGTTCGCCCCTGCGGGTGCCGGGCGATATTCTCCCTCCCACTCCCGCCTTGCCGCCATCCGTCACGTCAGTCTTGGGCTCCCTCCGGGAACGGGTGGGTTCTCTGGCTCCAGTCCCCACCTCTAGTCACGGAAGCACAGCAGTTCACGTTCCTTCGGAATTGCGGAGCTGTGATTTCGTGTTTCTTCGGAAGGATTGCCACCGTCCCCCTCTGCAGCCGGTTTACCAGGGCCCATTCCAGGTGCTCAAAAGAGGGACTGTAACCTTCACCTTGCAGGTAGGAAATCGTCAGGAGCTGGTTTCAGTGTCCCGTCTCAAGCCGGCCCATTTAGACCAGGACCTCCCCGTGTCGGTGGCTCAGCCGCCGCGCCGGGGCCGGCCTGTGGCTGCTCGACTGGTCCCGTCAGCGGCGCCCAGTTTACCACCTTTTGGGCCTCCGCCGCCTATGGTTGGTCCCGGGCTGCCGTTGTTCATCAAGTGCCCCACGTCACCTGCACCCGCCGCTCCGGTGAACCTCCCATCGCCTCCAGCGGCGGCGTCCCCCCCGCCTCCTGTCACACTGGGGGTATCGGTTTCCCCCATCCGTACACGTTCTGGGCGGGAGGTTCGGCCGCCCGTGAGGTATGGTTTCGAGGGTTCTGGGGGGGGTCATGTAGGGACATAGGGATTGGCCAGGTAATAGAACCCTCGGATTGGATTACGGTCACGGGGTGAGGAAGCGCGGGGTATTTAAATGCTTGGCGCCAAACCAGATTAGAGATTAGATTAGTAAGTGAAGTAGTGTTTGTCCAGGAAGAAGTCTGTCGCGTTTGTTACGGGTTTGATACTAATAAAGGATTCAGATAAAACCACTCGTCTGGACTCACTACATTATATCTTTTAAGTTATTCACATTTTAAAGTATAAATCTATCTCCTAGGGAGGGAGGGGGGAGGGAGGGAGGGAGGGAGGGAGGGGGGGAGGATAAGGGGGGTTGAAGGGGATGGAGTGGCGGGGAGGGGAAGAGGGGGAGGGGAAGGGGGGGAAGGGGAGGGGAGGGGGGGAGGATAAGGGGGGTTGAAGGGGGTGGAGTGGGGGGGAGGGGAGGGGAGGGGAGGGGAGGGGAGGGGAGGGGAGGGGAGGGGAGGGGAGGGGAGGGGAGGGGAGGGGAGGGGAGGGGAGGGGAGGGGAGGGGAGGGGAGGGGAGGGGGAGGGGAAGGGGGGGTAAGGGGGGTTGAAGGAGATGGAGTGGGGGGAGGGGAAGAGGGGATGGGGAAGGAGGAAGGGGGGAGGGGAAGGGGGAAGAGAAGAGGGGAGGGGAAGGAGGAAGGGGGAGGGGAGGGGAGGGAGAGGATAAGGGGGGTTGAAGGGGATGGAGTGGGGTGGAGGGGAAGAGGGGGAGGGGAAGGAGGAAGGGGGAGGGGAAGGGGAGGGGAAGAGTGGGTGAGAAGGAAGGGGGAGGGGAGGGGGGGAGGGGAATGGGGGAGTGGGAGAGGGAAGGGGAGGGGAAGAGGGGGTGAGGAGGGAGGGCGGGGGAAGGGGACGGGGAGGGGGTAGAGGGGGAGAGGGGGTGAGGAGAGGGTGCTGCATCAAATGCAGGAGAGGTTTGGGCCCAATAGGTCCACGTGGTCTCGTTGATTCTTAACATGTAACACCTTAGACAGGGCCTTACCTGGGCTAATGACATTCAACATTTGTTTCCAGATGGTGTACAGGATTGGGCCAGAAAAATCTCCGAGGGTCAGGTCCACAGGGACCTTGGTCGGCTGGTTGGACTTGGCCCTGTGTCGGAACAAAGATTAAATCGCAAACCGTTATTTCAAGAAAGAACTTGCAGTCTCCCAGAGCCTCCCCATATCTGAAATCCTGTTGTGCCCAGAGTACTTTAGTTTGGTTTGGAGATAAAGGGCCCTGGAAACAGGCCCTTCGGCCCACCGGGTCCGCGCCGACCAGCGATCCCCACACACTAACACCACACTGCACAGTCTCGGGGCGTGTTTACATTTGTACATTCACACCAAGCCAATTAACCCACTCAAAACCCAATTTCCCCAAGTTTAGTTCAGTTTTAGTTTGGTTTGGAGATACAGCACGGAAACAGGCCCTTCGGCCCACTGAGTCCACTCCAACCAGCGATCCCCGCACACTAACACTATCCTACACACACACACACACACACTAGGGACAATTTACATTTGTACCAAGCCAATTAACGGAAAAAAACTTGTACGTCTTTGGAGTGCGCGAGGAAACCGAAGATCTCGGAGAAAGCCCACGCAGGTCACGGGGAGAGCGTGCAAACTCCGCACAGACAGCACCCGTAGTCGGGATCGAACCCAGGTAGGGGAACCAAGGTCCAGAGGACATAGGTTTAAGGTGAGGTTAATAGGAAGAGTGGCACGGTGGCGCAGCGGTAGAGTTGCTGCCTCACAGCGCCAGAGACCCGGGTTCCATCCTGACTACGGGCGCCGTCAGTACGGAGTTTGTACGTTCTCCCCGTGACCTGCATGGGTTTTCTCCGAGATCTTCGGTTTCCTCCCACACTCCAAAGACGTGCAGGTTTGTAGGTTAATTGGCTGGGCAAATGTAAACTGTCCCAAGTGTGTCCCTTAGTTTAGTTTAGTTCAGTTTCGTTTATTGTCCCGTGTACCGAAGTATAGTGAAAGCTTTTTTGTCGCGCGCTAACCGGCCAGCGGAAAGACAACACACGATTACAATCGAGCCGTCCACAGTGTACAGTTACATGATAAGGGAATAACGTTTAGTGCAAGGTAAAGTCCAGTAATGTCCGATTAAAGATAGTCTGAGGGTCACCAATGAGGTGGATAGTAGTCCAGCACTGCTCTCTGGTTGTGGTGGGATGGTTCAATCGCCTGATAACAGCCGGGAAGAAACTGCCCCTGAATCTGGAGGTGTGCGTTTCCACACTTCTGTACCTCTTGCCCGATGGGAGAGGGGAGAAGAGGGAGTGGCCGGGGGTGAGACTGGTCCTTGATGATGCTGCTGGCCTTGCCGAGGCAGCGTGAGGTGCAGATGGAGTCGGTGGAGGGGAGGTTGGTTTGTGTGATGGTCTGGGATGCTGGCCTTGCCGAGGCAGCGTGGGGTGTGGATGGAGTCAGTGGAAGGGAGGTTGGTTTGTGTGATGGTCTGGGATGCGTCCACAACTCACGGCAATTTCTTGCGGTCGTGGACAGAGCTGTTCCCGAAATGTTTATCTTTGGGAAATCTTTGGGATGTGGGAGGAAACCAGATGCATCCGGTAATCCACGAGTTATAGGGAGAACGTACTAACTCCAGACACACACACACACACACACACACACACACACACACACACACACTCACACACACACACACACACACACACACACACACACCACACACACAAACCACACATACACACACACATACCACACACACCACACATATACACACACACCACACACACACACACACACACAACACACACCTCACACACACACACACACACAAACACAAACACACACACACACAAACACACACCACACACACACACACACACACACCACACACATACACACGCATACACAAACCTCACACACACTCACACACACACCACACACATACACACACATACACAAACCTCACACACACTCACACACACACCACACACATACACACAAACACATACACAAACCTCATACACACTCACACACACACACCACATAATATACACACACACACAAACACACACACACCCCACACACACATACACGCACACACACACACACACACACACACACACACACAGACACACACACACACCCCACACACACACACACACACACACACACACACCCTGACACCACCCGTGGCCAGGATGGAACCCGGGTCTCTGGCGCTGTCAGGCAGCAGCTCTACCCGCTGCGCCACCGTGCCGCCATGCAACCATCGCCGCTGAAAGTATTACATTCACAAAACGATGTCAACAAATAATAACAGTTACCTCACAACGATGTCTCGGAGTTCCTAAAGGAAAGACAGATGAGAAACACGAATTAATTTTTAGTTTAGTTTGGTTTAGTTTAGTTTAGTTCCGTTTACTTTAGTTTAGTTTAGTTTTGTTTAGTTTAGTTTAGAGATACAGCGCGGAAACAGGCCCTTCGGCCCACCGGGTCCGCACCGACCAGCGATCCCCGCACACGTACACTATCCTACACCCACTAGGGACAATTTTGTACACTTATACCAAGCCGATTAACTTGTAAACCTGCACGTCTTTGGAGTGTGGGAGGAAACGGAAGATCTCACGGAAAACCCACGGGGGTCTCGGAGGTCCTAAAGGAAAGACAGATGAGAAACGCGAATTAATGTTTGGTTTAGTTTGGTTTAGTTTAGTTTAGTTTGGAGATGCAGCTTGGAAACAGGCCCTTCGGCCCACCGGGTCCGCACCGACCACCGATCCCCACATACTAGTTCTACCCCTCACACTAGGGGCAGTTTTCAGAAGCCAATTAACCAATAAATCCCATATTACCCATTACCATCCCCACCCTCGACTCTGCCCAGTCTCAGACAATCCTTTCAGGTGAGGCAGGGGTTCACTTGCACCTCCTCCAACCTCATCTACTGTATCCGCTGTTCAAAATCTGGACTCGTGTACATCGACGAGACCAAACATGGAATAGGCGATCGTTTGGCTGAACATCTCCACTCAGCCCGCCTGAACCAACCTGATCTCCCGGTTGCCAAACACTTTAACTCCCCCTCCCACTCCCACACTGACCTCTCTGTCCTGGACCTCCTCCACTGTCAGAGTGAGGCCCAGCGCAAATTGGAGAAACAGCACCTCATATTTCGCTTGGGCAGCTCACACCCCAGCGGTATGAACATTGACTTCTCCAACTTCAAGTAACCCCGGCATTCCCTCTCTCTCTCCATCCCTCGCCCACCCAAGTCACACCAGCTTCTCGTTCTCACCCAGCAAACAGCTAACAACGGCCTGTTTCCTTTAGTAGTCCAGATCCAGGGGCCACACAGTTTAAGAATAAGGGTCGGCCATTTAGGACTGAGATGAGGAAAAAAACGTTTTCACCCAGAGAGTTGTGAATCTGTGGAATTCTCTGCCTCAGAAGGCAGTGGAGGCCAATTCTCTGAATGCATTCAAGAGAGAGCTGGATAGAGCTCTTAAGGATAGCGGAGTCAGGGGGTATGGGGAGAAGGCAGGAACGGGGTACTGATTGAGAATGATCAGCCATGATCATATTGAATGGCGGTGCTGGCTCGAAGGGCCGAATGGCCTCCTCCTGCACCTATTTTCCATGTTTCTATGCTTCAGGTAAAAGGTGGATATTTTATTTTATTATTTTTTTAATTTCATTTAGTTTAGTTTAGTTAATCGGCCCCTCTGTGAAATTGCCCCATGGTGTGTTGGGAGCGGATGGGAAAGTTGGGTAACGTAGACCTAGTGTGAACCGGCGATCGATGGTCGGCCTGGATTCGAAGGGCCGAAGGGCCTGTTTCCACGCTGTATCTCTAAACTCTACTAAAGTAGTTTAGATTTAGAGATACAGCGCGAAAACAGGCCCTTCGGCCCACTGGGTCCGTGCCGCCCAGTGATCCCCGCACACTAACACTATCCCACACCCACTAGGGACAATTTTTACATTTACCAAGCCAATTAACCTGTACACCCGCACGTCTTTGGAGACGTCTTTGGAAACCGAAGATCTCGGAGAAAACCCGCGCAGGTCACGGGGAGAATGTGCAAACTCCGTACAGACAGCGCCCGTAGTCGGGATGGAACCCGGGTCTCCGGCGCTGCATTCGCTGTAAGGCGGCAACTCTACCGCTGCGCCAACGTGACCGCCCATATTTGTTCTACATCTCTATACATCATCGTCTATATCTCTCTCTCCTGACTCTCAGTCTGAAGAAGGGTCTCGACACGAAACGGCGCCCATTCGTTTGAGGTGGGGGGAGAGAACAATGGAGGACCCAGCGTGGGGGGGAAGGAACAAAGGAGGACCAGGCGTGGGGGGGGGGGAGAACAAAGGAGGACCTAGTGTAGGGGGGGGGGAGCGCAATGGAGGACCCGGAGTGGGGGGGGGGAAGGAACAAAGGAGGACCCGGTGTGGGGGGGGGAAGAACAATGGAGGACCTTGCGTGTGGGAGGGGGGGAACTGCCGTGAGGAGGGGGGGGAAGGAACAAAGGAGGACCAGGTTTGGGGGGGGGAGGAAGAACAAAGGAGGACCTTGTGTACGGGGGGGGAGAGCAATGGAGGACCCGGCGTGGGGGGGGGGAAGGAACAAAGGAGGACCCGGTGTGGGGGGGGGGGAAGAACAATGGAGGACCTTGCGTGTGGGAGGGGGGGAACTGCCGTGAGGAGGGGGGGGAAGGAACAAAGGGGGACCCGGTGTGGGGGGGGGGGAAGGAACAATGGAGGACCCAGCGTGGGGAGGGGGGGGAAGGAACAAAGGAGGACCCGGCGTGGGAGGGGGGACCACCGTGAGGTGGGGGGGGAAGATCAATGGAGGACCTGGCGTGGGGGGGGGGGGAAGGAACAAAGGAGGACCCGGCGTGGGGGGTGAAGGAGCAAAGGTGGACCCGGCATGTGGGGGGGGGGGAACAATGGATGACCCGGCGTGGGGGGGGGGTCCACCATGAGGTGGGGCGGGAAGAACAATGGAGGACCCGGCGTGGGGGGGGGGGGGAAGGAACAAAGGAGGACCCGGCGTGTGGGGGGAGGAATGCCGTGAGGTGGGGGAGGGAAGAACAATGGAGGACCCGGCATTGGGGGGGGGGGGGGGAGGAACAAAGGAGGACCCGGCGTTGGTGGGGGGAGGAACAAAGGAGGACCCGGCGTGGGGGGGGGGGGAGGGGAATAAAGGAGGACCCGGCGTGGGGGGGGCGGGGCGGGGAGGAACAATGGATGACCTGGCTTGGGGGGGGGGGGGACCACCATGAGGTGTGGGGGGAAGAACAATGGAGGACCCGGTGTGGGGGGGGGGAAGGAACAAAGGAGGACCCGGCGTGTGGGGGGAGGAATGCCGTGAGGTGGGGGAGGGAAGAACAATGGAGGACCCGGCGTGGGGGGGCGGGAGGAACAAAGGAGGACTCGGCATGGGGGGGGGGGGGGAACAAAGGAGGACCCGGCGTGGGGGTGGGCGGGGAGGAACAAAGGAGGACCCGGCGTGGGGGGGATGGAACAAAGGACCCGGCGTGGGGGAGGGGAGGAGGAACAATGGATGACCTGGCGTGGGGGGGGACCACCATGAGGTGGGGGGGGAGAACAATGGAGGACCCGGCGTGGGGGGGGAAGGAACAAAGGAGGACCCGGCGTGGGGGGGGAGGAATGCCATGAGGTGAGGTAGCTTGTCCAGTCCTTTTATAGTTTTATACGTCTCTATAAGATTCCCTCTCATCCTTCTAGATTCCAGTGAATACAAGCCCAGTCTTTCCAATCTTTCCTCATGTGACAGTCCCGCCATCCAAGGGATTAACCTCGTGAACCTTCGCTGCACGCCCTCAATAGCAAGGACTTCCTTCCTCAAATTTGGAGACCAAAACTGCACACAGTACTCCAGGTGCGGTCTCACCAGGGCCCTGTACAACTGCAGAAGGACCTCTTTGCTCCAATACCCAACTCTTCTCGTTATGAAGGCCAACATGACATTATACATGAATTTATACATTCATCCATCACTCACTCACTCACTCACTCACTCATTCATTCATTCATTCATTCATTCATTTATTCATTCCCTCATTCACTTATTAGTTCACTTATTCATTCCCTCATTCACTCATTCACTTCCTCATTAACTCACTCATTCACTCATTCATTCATTCATTCCATCATTCACTCACTCATTCATCCCCTCATTCCCTCATTCATTCATCCATTCATTCCCTCATTCATTCATCCATTCATCCATTCATCCATTCATTCCCTCATTCCCTCATTCATTCATCCATTCATCCATTCATCCCCTCATTCCCTCATTCATTCATCCATTCATCCATTCATTCCCTCATTCCCTCATTCATTCATCCATTCATTCCCTCATTCCCTCATTCACTCATTCCCTCATTCATTCATCCATTCATCCATTCATCCCCTCATTCCCTCATTCCCTCATCCATTCATCCATTCATCCATTCATCCATTCATTCCCTCATTCCCTCATTCATTCATCCATTCATCCATTCATCCAATCATTCCCTCATTCACTCATTCATTCACTCACTCATCCATATTCCCTCATTCACTCACTCATCCATTCATTCCCTCATCCGTTCATCCATTCATCCATTCATTCTCTCATTCACTCATTCCCTCATCCATTCATCCATTCATTACCTCATTCCCCCCCTCATCATTCATTCCCTCATTCATTCATCCATTCATTATCTTATTCACTCATTCATTCCCTCATTCACTCACTCATCCATTCACTCACTGATTCACTCACTCATTCACTTATTCATTCATCCATTCATCCATTCATTCCCTCATCCATTCATTCCCTCACTCATTCATCCATTCATCCATTCATCCAATCATTCACTCATTCATTCACTCACTCATCCATTCATTCCCTCATTCACCCACATCCATTCATTCCTTCATCCGTTCATCCATTCATCCATTAATTCCCTCATTCCCTCATTCATTCCCTCATTCATTCATCCATTCATCCATTCATTCTCTCATTCACTCACTCATCCATTCATTCATTCCCTCATTTGTTCATTCATTCATTCACTCATTCATTCACTCATTCACTCACATCCATTCATTCCCTCATTCCCTCCCTCATCCTTTCATTCATTCCCTCATTCCCTCATTCATTCATCCATTCATCCATTCATTCCCTCATTCCCTCCCTCGTCCCTTCATTCATTCCCTCATTCCCTCATTCATTCATCCATCCAGTCATTTGTTCCCTCATTCCCTCATCCATTCATCCATTCAAACCCTCATTCTCTCATTCACTCACTCATCCATACATTCTCTCATTCATTCATCCATTCATCCATTCATTCCCTCATCCATTCATTCACTCATTCTCTCACTCATTCACTCACTCATTCACTCATTCCCTCATCCATTCATCCATTCATTCCCTCATTCCCTCCCTCATCCCTTCATTCATTCCCTCATTCACTCACTCATTCATCCATTCATTCCCTCATTCACTTACTCATTCATTCGTCCATTCATCCATTCATTCCCTCATTCATTCACTCATCCCCTCACTCATTCATCCATTCACTCACTCATTCACTCACTCATTCACTCACTCATTCATCCATTCATCCCCTCATCCCCTCCCTCGTCCCTTCATCCATACCGCGGTTGTCCCGGTCTCGTTGGAGCACAGCTTCCTCTGCACGGCGGTGGACATTTCAGTGATGGCGTTGACCTCCTCCGTGTTCTGCCGCAGGTTCTCCTGGATTTGCGCGGCGACGTTCTCCTCCCTCTGCCGCAGCCGGGTGGCCAGTATCAGTTCCTCGTCGTCCAGGAAGCGGTGCAGTCTGGCGAACTCGTACCGGATGCCCATCTTCAACCCCCCGACCCGCCGCTGCGGACAAAGCCAACCGCGCGAGAGACGAAAGTTTAGCTTCGTAGCTTCGGACATTGAGCGGGGAAACGGGCCCTCCGGCCTCCCTGTGGCTCAGCACTTCAACTCCCCCGCCCACTCCCGCACTGACCTTCCTGTCCTGGGCCTCCTCCACTGTCAGAGTGAGGCCCAGCGCAAATTGGAGGAACAGCACCTCATATTTCGCTTGGGCAGCTTACACCCCAGCGGTATGAACATTGACTTCTCTAACTTCAGGTTGATTTTAGATTCTTAGATTTAGAGATACAGCGTGGAAACAGGCCCTTCGGCCCACCGAGTCCGCGCCGCCCAGCGATCCCCGCACACTAACACCATCCTACACACACTAGGGACAATTTTTACATTTACCCAGTCAATTAACCTACGTACCTGTACGTCTTTGGAGTGTGGGAGGAAACCGAAGATCTCGGAGAAAAGCCACGCAGGTCACGGGGAGAACGCGCAAACTCCGCACAGACGGCGCCCATAGACAGGATCGAACCTGAGTCTCCGGCGCTGCATTCGCTGTAAGGCGGCAACTCTACCGCTGCGCCACCGTGCCGCCGTTGGCTTCTCTAACTTCAGATAGTCCCTGCTTTCCCTCTCTCTCCATCCCCTCCCCCCTCCCAGTTCTCCCACCAGTCTTCCTGTCTCCGACTACATCCTATCTCTGTCCCCCCCCTCCACTGTCATCGGTCAGAAGAAGGGTCTCGACCTGAAACGCCACCCATTCCTTCTCTCCTGAGATGCTGCCCGACCCGCTGAGTTACTCCAGCATTTTGTGTCTACCTTCGGCGTACACTGTTTACAAACAAACGAGAGTTTTAGTTATAGAGATTATGGTTCATAATTTGTATACCAAGTCGATGTGTGACCACTAAATATCAATCGAAGGCATTTATTCACAAAATGCTGGAGTAACGCAGCAGGTCAGGCAGCATCTCAGGAGAGAAGGAATGGGTGACGTTTCGGGTCGAGATCCTTCTTCAGACTGATCTCTGAAGGGTCTCGACCCGAAACGTCACCCATTCCTTCTCTCCTGAGATGCTGCCAGACCCGCTGAGTTACTCCAGCATTTTGTGAATAAATACCTTCGATTTGTACCAGCATCGGCAGTATCTATCAATCAATCTAAATATCAATCAATCAATCGATCGCCTCTCTGATCGGCTCGACACCATCATCCTCACCTTCAGCTTGGCCACGCTTGCCTCTTCTTCCAGCCGGCTTCTAGAAAGTTCTTCCAGCATCACCTCAAATCGATCCAGGGCTTCGGCCAGTTTGTTCTGAAACGGGACACGGGTGACTAAAAGTGGGACAAACCTGGTTTAGTTTGTACACGTCCCAATAAACTCAACTCAACTCAACTAAACTGGAAAAAAATTAAGTAAATTAGACTAATCTAAACCAAATTAAACCAAATTAGTCCAAACTTAACTTGCTTTTTGTATCCATCTTCAAGTTTAGTTCAGTTTAGTTTATTGTCACGTGTACCGAGGGTACAGTGAAAAGCTTTTGTTGCGTACTAACCAGTCAACGGAAAGACAACACACGATTACAATCGAGCCGTCCACAGTGTACAGATACATGGTAAAGGGAATAACGTTTAGTGCGAGGTAAAGCCAGCAAAGTCCAATCAAGGATAGTCCGAGGGTCTCCAGTGAGGTGGATAGTAGTTCAGCACTGCTCTCTGGTTGTGGTGGGATGGTTCAGTTGCCTGATAACAGCCGGGAAGAAACTGCCCCTGAATCTGGAGGTGTGCGTTTTCACACTTCTGTACCTCTTGCCCGATGGGAGAGGGGGGGGGGAAGAGGGAGTGGCCGGGGGTGAGACTGGTCCTTGATGATGCTGCTGGACTTGCCGAGGCAGCGTGAGGTGTGGATGGAGTCGATGGAAGGGAGGTTGGTTTGTGCGATGGTCTGGGCTGCTGGCCTTGCCGAGGCAGCGTGAGGTGTGGATGGAGTCGGTGGAAGGGAGATAGACACTAAATTCTGGCGTAACTCAGCGGGACGGGCAGCATCTCTGGAGAGAAGGAATGGGCGACGTTTCGGGTCGAGCCCCTTCTTCATACTCCATCCCTTCAACGGAAGGGAGACTGGTTGATGTGATGGTCAGGGGCAGTTTCTTCAGGGTCATGGGTGTTGTGGGAACTTGTACCTAAGCCAACACACCAAGGCAGGAGATGGTCTTTGAGTAGGGTTGCCAACTGTCCCGTATTAGCCGGGACATCCCGTATATTGGGCTGGGAGGGGAGGTCTCAATATATATTGGGCTAAATTGGTTTGTCCCGTATGGGACCGCCCTTGTCCTGTATTAGGCCCGGGGGGGGGGGCGCTGTAGGCCCAGACATTGTAGGCTCGAGGGCCGCTGTAGGCCCGGACATTGTAGGCCCGGACATTGTAGGCCTGGACACTGTAGGCCCGTACACTGTAGGCCTGGACACTGTAGGCCCGGACATTGTAGGCCCGGACATTGTGGGCCCGGGGGCCTCTGTAGGCCCGGACATTGTAGGCCTGGACACTGTAGGCCCGGACACTGTAGGCCCGGATATTGTAGGCCCGGACACTGTAGGCCCGGACACTGTAGGCCCGGACACTGTAGGCCCGGACAGTGTAGGCCCGGACACTGTAGGCACGGACAGTGTAGGCCCGGACACTGTAGGCACGGACATTGTAGGCCCGGACACTGTAGGCCCGGACACTGTAGGCCCAGAGGTCCAGGCACTGCCTAACGGAGGTTGCGTAGCAACCCGCCTCCCGGGCCATGCGGCCGCCATTGTTGGAGCGGGAGCACGTGGCCGCTGGCTGGGCGAGGTCACGTGGGGCGTGGGTCGGTGACGTCACCCTTGGTTCCCTGTCTCTGAGCTCACCTGCGCCTCTGCTTCCTTGTCCCACTGAGCCGGCTCTTCTCTGGGCATCGGCAGAAGCTTCTGGATGATCTCGGTGAGGTTGGACACGGTGCGGTTGGGCCGGAGATGCTGCCTGGGGAATACCTGTCGGCACTGGGGACAGGAGACCTCCCCTACCACCGACTCCCACAGGCCCACGATGCAGGCCCGGCAGAAGTTGTGGCCGCAGTCGATGGTCTGAGGCTCGCGGAACATTTCCAAGCAGATGGAGCACGTGGCCTCTTTCCACAGGCTCTCCAGGTCCTGTTCATGATCCATGCCTCGGGTAGGTTCGCACCTTCGCTCCACTGTAGGCCCGGGGGCTGCTGTAGGCCTGGACAGTGTAGGCCCGGACAGTGTAGGCCCGGAGAGTTGCTGTAGGCCCGGGGGCTGCTGTAGGCCCGGACAGTGTAGGCCCGGGGGCTGCTGTAGGCCTGGACAGTGTAGGCCCGGACAGTGTAGGCCCGAACAGTGTAGGCCCGGACAGCGTAGGCCCGGACAGCGTAGGCCCGGACACTGTAGGCCCGGACAGCGTAGGCCTGGACACGCTGCGGAGAGAGACAGCCAGAGGCAGCTGACGTCCGGGGGACTCAGTTGTCCACTTGTCTCCTCCACTCTTGGCCAACGGACGTCCACGTTAAATCAGTGCGTGCCCCGCAAAGCCCAGCTGGAACAGCGAGATCGACGACCTCTCTCCGTCTTCTGAAAGAACAAAGCATTGAAAATAGACACAAGGTGCTGGAGTAACTCAGCGGGACAGGCAGCATCTCCAGAGAGGAGGTGTCAAGTCAAGAGTGTTTTATTGCCAAACTAGACCAAGTGGACACGTTAGGCCCAAACCTCTCCTGCATTGGTGCAGCACCCTCTCCTCCACCCTCTCTCTCTCTCCCCTCCCTCTCCCTCCCCCTCCCTCCCCCTCCCTCCCCCTACCCCTGCCCCCTTCCCCTCCCCCCACTCCTTCCCCCTTCCTCCCCTCCCCCTCCCCTTCCATCACCCTCAACCCCCCCTTATCCTCCTCTACCCCTCCCCCCTCCCTCCCTCCCCCTACCCCTGCCCCCTTCCCCTCCCCCACTCCCTCCCCCTTCCTCCCCTCCCCTCCCCCCTCTCCCCTCCCTCTCCCCTCCCCCTCCCTCCCCTCCCTCCCCTACCCCTGCCCCCTTCCCCTCCCCCCACTCCTTCCCCCTTCCTCCCCTCCCCCCTCCCCTTCCATCACCCTCAACCCCCCCTTATCCTCCCTCTACCCCTCCCCCCTCCCTCCCTCCCCCTACCCCTGCCCCCTTCCCCTCCCCCACTCCCTCCCCCTTCCTCCCCTCCCCTCCCCCCTCTCCCTCCCTCCTCCCTCCCCCTCCCTCCCCCTCCCTCCCCTACCCCTGCCCCCTTCCCCTCCCCCCACTCCCTCCCTCCATCCCCCCTCCCTCCATCCCCCCTCCCTCCTCCCCTCCGCCCCCCCACTCCATCCCCCTCAACCCCCTTATCCTCCCTCCTCCCCTTCTCTCCCTCCCCCCCACACCCTCCCCCCCGCCCTGCATCTCCCTCCCTCCTCCCCTCCCCTCCCCCTCCTCCCTCGCCCCCCAAATCCATCACCCTCAACCCCATTATCCTCCCTCCTCCCCTTTCCCTGCCCCCCTCCATTCCCACACCACCCCCTCCCCCTCCTCCCCTCCCAACTCCATCACCCTCCCTAGGAGATAGATCTAAACTTTAAAACGTGAATGACTTTTAAAATGCAACACCGATTTCAATGAAACTTCTCCCATTGGCACCAAAGGGAAGACGGTGAGTGAGGTGGGCCTAACATTGTCGCTCTATCGTGCACCGTTTTGGTTGTAGTTCAGGAACAAACAAACAAACAAACAAACGAGAGTTTTAGAACGTAGATAGATGTCCCAGAGAGAACAATGAAATTCTTACTTGCTAGAATTCTTCTAGCACAACAGAATATGTAAACATTGTACACTGTAAATAATAATTTGCAGACGACACAACGGTGATCGGGCTGATCACCAACGGCGATGAAACAAACTACAGAGCGGAGGTGCAGAACCTGGCGGACTGGTGCTCTGATAACAACCTGTCCCTAAATACCACCAAGACCAAGGAGCTGATCATCAACTTCCGTAGGTCACACAACGGGGAATACACCCCGATCTCTATCAACGGGGACAGTGTGGAGAGAGTGTCCAGCATCAAGATTCTGGGCACTCACATTTCGGAGAACCTAACATGGTCCAATAACACTGCTGCGCTGGTCAAGAAGGCACAGCAACGACTGTTCTACCTGAGAACACTGAAGAAGTCTGGTCTACCCCAACAGCTGCTGACGACCTTCTACCGCTGCACCATAGAGAGCATCCTAACGCATGGCATCCCTGTGTGGTACCTCAGCTGCACGGAGGCAGGGAGGAAAGCTCTTCAGCGGGTAGTCCGTAGAGCTCAGAGGACCATCGGAACACAGCTACCAGCCTTGGAGGGCATCTACAACACACGATGCCTCAGAAAAGCCACCAGCATCCACAAAGACTCTTCACACCCCTGCAACAGTCTGTTCGAACTCCTTCCATCGGGCAGACGATACAAGGCCTTCTACACCCGCACCTCAGACTCAGGGACAGCTTCATCCCCAGGGCCATAGCTGCTATGAACCGGTCCTGCTGAGCCGGATGGTCACAACGCATAGATCAACTTGCACTTTACCCTGTCCAAAATGTTACAATTGTTTCGTTGGGTTGCTGTTGTCTAAATTACTTAAATGATTGCATCGTATGGGAGGCGCATTCCCAATCTCGTTGTACCCCTGGGTACAATGACAATAAAGATATATTGTATTGTATTGTATTGTATTGTATAATAATAACAATAATAAAAATGGTCTATTGTAGTTCAGAGCTTATTTGAGGTGGTGGTGTTTAATCGCCTGATGGCTGTGGTGAAGAAACTGTTCCTGAACCTGGACGTTACCGTTTTCAGGCTCCTGTACCTTCTTCCCGATGGCAGGGGTGGGATGAGACCGTGCCCAGGATGGTGTGGGGTCTCTGATGATGCTGGCTGCCATTTTGAGGCAGTGACTCCAATAAATCCCTTCGATGGAATGGGTGACGTTTCGGGTCGAGACCCTTCTTCCGACTCAGGGGAGTGGGTGGTACAAAGCATTGAAACGCGGTCATAGAAACATGGAAACATAGAAAATAGGTGCAGGAGGAGGCTATTTGGCCCCTCGAGCCCCTATTTGGCCATTCATTGTGATCATGGCCGATCGTCCACAATCAGTAACCCGTGCCTGCCTTCTCCCCATATCCCTTGATTCCGCGAGCCCCTAGAGCTCTATCTAACTCTCTTTTAAATTCATCCAGAGAATCGGCCTCCACTGCCCTCTGTGGCGGAGAATTCCACAAATTCACAACTCTCTGCGTGAAAAAGTTTCTTGTCACCTCAGTTTTAAATGGCCTCCCCTTTATTCGTAGACTGTGTGTGTGGCCCCTGGTTCTGGACTCCCCCAACATTGGGAACGTTTTTCCTGCATCCAGCTTGTACAGCTGGAGTAACTCGACGTGACTGAGTTACTCCAGCTTTTTGCGTCTGCAGTTTTAACAAACATCTACAGTTCCTTTCCCGATGTTGGGGGAGTCCAGAACCAGGGGGTCACACAGTTTTTAAGAATAAGGGGTAGGCCATTTAGAACTGAGATGAGGAAAAACTTTTTCAGTCAGAGAGTTGTGAATCTGTGGAATTCTCTGCCTCGGAAGGCAGTGGAGGCCAATCCTCTGAATGCATTCAAGAGAGAGCTAGATAGAGCTTTTAAGGATAGCGGAGTCAGGGGGTATGGGGAGAAGGCAGGAACGGGGTACTGATTGAGAATGATCAGCCGTGATCACATTGAATGGCGGTGCTGGCTCGAAGGGCGAATGGCCTCCTCCTGCACCTATTGTCTATTGTCTCTTATCAACCATTCCTCAGCCCGCCTGGCCAATCGATCCAGATCCTCCTGTGATTTTTCACAACCATCTTCACTATCTGCAAAACCGTCCACTTTTAGTTTAGAGATACAGCGCGGAAACAGGCCCTTCGGCCCACCGAGTCCAAACCGAACAGCGATCAACGCACACTACACCATCCTACACACAGACTAGGGACAATTTACATTTATACCAAGGCCAATTAACCTACAAACCTGCACGTCTTTGGAGTGTGGGAGGAAACCGGAGCACCCGGAGAAAACCCACGCAGGTCACGGGGAGAACGTGCAACCTCCGTACAGACAGCACCCGTAGTCGGGATCGAACCCGGGTGCTCGGCGCTGTGAGGTGGCAACTCTACCGCCGCGCCACCGTGACCGACCTTTTGTATCATCTGAAAACTAGTGCATCATCTGCAAACTTGAAACTTGCTGACCCTGGTAATAGACAATAGACAATAGACAATAGACAATAGGTGCAGGAGGAGGCCATTCAGCCCTTCGAGCCAGCACCGCCATTCAATGCGATCATGGCTGATCATTTTCAATCAGTACCCCGTTCCTGCCTTCTCCCCATACCCCCTCACTCCACTATCCTTAAGAGCTCTATCCAGCTCTCTCTTGAAAGCATCCAACGAACTGGCCTCCACTGCCTTCTGAGGCAGAGAATTCCACACCTTCACCACTCTCTGACTGAAAAAGTTCTTCCTCATCTCCGTTCTAAATGGCCTACCCCTTATTCTTAAACTGTGGCCCCTTGTTCTGGACTCCGCCAACATTGGGAACATGTTTCCTGCCTCTAATGTGTCCAATCCCCCTAATTATCTTATATGTTTCAATAAGATCCCCTCTCATCCTTCTAAATTCCAGTGTATACAAGCCCAATCGCTCCAGCCTTTCGACATACGACAGTCCCGCCATTCCGGGAATTAACCTAGTGAACCTACGCTGCACGCCCTCCATAGCAAGAATACCCTTCCTCAAATTTGGAGACCAAAACTGCACACAGTACTCCAGGTGCGGTCTCACCAGGGCCCGGTACAACTGTAGAAGGACCTCTTTGCTCCTATACTCAACACGCTGTCAATTGACGTGTCGAACAGGACGTTTTGTTTAGTTTTGGAGATACAAGCGCGGAAACAGGCCCTTCGGCCCTTCAGCCCGCGCCGACCAGCGATCCCCGCACACTAACACTATCCCACACCCACTGGGGACAATTTTTACATTTACCAATTAACCTACATACCTGCACGTCTTTGGAGTGTGGGAGGAAACCGAAGATCTCGGAGAAAAACCCACGCAGGTCACGGGGAGAACGTACAAACTCCGTACAGACGGCGCCCGTAGTCAGGATCGAACCTGAGTCTCCGGCGCTGCATTCGCTGTAAGGCGGCAACTCTACCGCCGCGCCACCCTGACCGCCCTCTGTCTCTGTCACGCCCGATGTGTCAAACTACCCGTGTTTTATATACTAATGTTTCATTCCATATTATAAAAGAAGCCTTTGTTTCTGAAGCCAGACTCCCACGACTCTGAGGTCAATCATTTCGAGTTGACACTTGTCCCAAGGGCTGAATAAACAAAACACATCTTCAAACCTTATCAGGCCACAGAATCATTCAACTTTGTTGCCTGTTCACATTTTCATTGTCGTCATGCTGCCTTTAAGACTTCAGAGACACAGCGCAGAAACAGGCCCTTCGGCCCGCCAAGTTTGGGCCAACCAGCCATCACCCCGTACACCAGTACTATCCTACACGCACCAAGGACAATTTACAGAAGCCAATTAACCTACAAACCTGCACGTCTTTGGAGTGTGGGAGGAAACCGGAGCTCGCTGAAGGGTGGCGCGGCGGTAGAGTTGCTGCCTCACAGCGCCAGAGACCCGGGTTAGACAATAGACAACAGACAATAGGTGCAGGAGGAGGCCATTCGGCCCTTCGAGCCAGCACCGCCATTCAATGTGAT